>NC_053431.1:75275765-75535723 GCF_007990345.1 Gossypium hirsutum | reverse complement strand
AGCAGTCTTTGGCACATCAGAGTCTTAACCCGCAACTGATAATAAGCTGATCTCAAATCTATCTTCGAAAACACTGTGGTTCCTTTTAGTTGGTCAAACAAATCATCAATCTATGGCAACAGATACTTGTTCTTTATAGTCACCTTATTTAGCTATCTATAATCGATGCACATTCTCATAGTTCTATCTTTCTTTTTCATAAATAACACTGGTGCACCCTAAAGAGAGAAACTCGGTCGCGCGAAAGCTCTACCTGTCAGCTCTTGCAACTGAGCTTTCAATTCTTTTAATTCAGTAGGTGCCATTCTGTAGGATTTATGGATATCGGACTCGTCTTAGGCATTAACTCAATACCAAACTCTACCTCCCGAATAGGTGGCAAACCCGACAATTCTTCAGGAAACACATCTCGATACTCGCACACAACAGGTATTGATTCAATGTTTCTTTCAGCCACTTTATTATCAAGAACATAGGAAAAATAAGCTTCACAACCTTTCCTCACATATTTCTGAGCTAACATCGAAGATATCACTACTGGCAAACCATTCAGATCATTAGATTCAATCCGAGTAATCTCATCATTCTGGCACCGTAAATTAATAGTTTTTCTCTTGCAGTTTACAACACCATCATGCAAGGTCAACCAGTCTATACCCAGAATCATGTCAAACTCATCAAATGAAAACAACATCAAATCAGCCGAAAAGCATGAATCTCGAACTATTAAGGGACAATTCTTACACACTTTGTCAACCATAACACACCGGCCCAAGGGTTAGACACTTTAATCACAAACTCAATAGACTCAACAGAAAGAGTCTTACTGAATGCTAAAGTCTCACCCACATAAGAATGAGTCGAACCAGGATCAATCAATCAATTACATTAGTATCATAGAGAGTAAATGTACCAGTAATGACACTTGGGGATGAAGCCTGCTCACCTGTGCAAATAGCATAGGCTCTGGCAGGTGCACGAGCCTTAGATCTAACTACTGTATCTTTAGTCCCTCTCTGACTGTTACTCACATTACCCGCATTTCTAGGTGGTCTACCTTGAACTGCAGTATTACCTGTCTCGTATTCTGCACTAGATTTTCTTCAGCTAACTCTGGGCATTCACGAATATAATGATCCATCGGTCTACATTTGAAACAGGCCCGATCATGCAATTTGCAACTACCGGGATGTCGTTTACCATAATGTTTACACTCGGGTTGATTTGATCTGACATTACCCACAGTGGCTACTGAGGTAGCTCTCGAGCTCACAGGTGGTCTATTCTGATCCCTTCTAGAAGAACGTGAAGTAGCTTTAGAATGACTGAAATCATCTCAAAAATTCTTCGGTGCCGATTGTATTGACTTACCGGATGGTCTCTTACATGCATCTCTAGCTTCAAAGTAAGCTTTTCTTTTCTCTTTCCCGAGTTCTTCAGCTTTGCAGGCTCGCTCTACTAGTACTACGAACTCTTTATCTCAAGTATTCCAACTAACAATTTAATGTCTTCATTCAGCCCATCTTCAAATCTTTTACACATTATAGCTTCGGTCGAAACACACTCTCAGGCATACTGACTGAGTTTCATAAATTTCCGGTAATACTCTGTCACTGTCATGCAACCCTGTTTTAACTCCAGAAACTCTTTGCGCTTCTGGTCAATAAATTTTTGGCTGATATATTTCTTACGAAACTCAGTCTGAAAGAATTCCCAGGTCACCCACTCTTTCTGAACCACTGATACTAGGGTATTCCACCAGTGATATGCTGTGTCTCGAAGCAAAGATATGGTACATTTCAAACATTCATCTGGGGTACAGGATAGCTCATCGAACACATGGACAGTATTATCAAGCCAGAACTCAGCCCGCTTAGCATCATTATTATCAGTAGCTTTAAACTCTTCAACCCCGTGTTCTCTGATTTTATCAATAGGTGGCTTATGTAATCTCAACGGGTCACTTACTTAAGGTATAGCAGGCATCAAAGATGGATTAGTCGGGGGTAGAGGTTGTTGTGTAGCTGGGTTAGTCCAGATATACTGAGTAAACCAATCATTCATCATTCAGTAAAAGGCTTGTCTAGCCTCTCCTTCCTGGTTACTCAAAATCTGTCGAGAATCAACCGGCGTTGTCCTTTGCGTGAGCAGGCGCTACACTCTCGACATCATCAGCTACAGCTTTGTCGGGATCTGTTTACTATATGAAAAAACATTTTCAAATGTCAGAAGTCATCACACTATCACAATATATAATATGGCATGTATAGCTAGACTCACACGAGCTATGTTAGTCCTAGAATCAACTAAACCGTAGCTCTAATATCAATAAAATGTAACACCCCTAACCCATATCTGTCACCAAATTGGGGTCATAAGGTATTACCGGTCATAACACAGTTTGATACAATTACTCCATTCCAAACATGCATAAGATTATATCAACTTATCTATAGTTAATATAAATATAAACTCAATTAGTATCCATCTGTTCAACCATTTAATTCACCATCACAGACATAAAGATTTTAATCATAATTTATTTAATCACTTATTTGAACCAACTAATAAACATCATAACAAATTACCTGTACATTATTATTCCAAAAGCCAAACCATACAGTCAATAATCATGACATTTAAAAAGATCTAGATAATGATCAAACAAGACTATATATATTATATTAGTAAGCATTTATATCATAAGTAAATTACTTGTCATACCACACATGTATACTTAAGCATATTTGCACATATCATTATGTCAAGTCAAATTTAAAGCATAATATATGTAATCACCCGAACATACATATTCCTAAATGGTCAAATATGAGAGTATACTTTACCAAGTTCATGCGTATCTCACCATCTCAACCACAACCATATTTAGATGCAAGCACATAATCAAGACTTCATTCAAATCCTACACGTATGCCATATCCATTATATATGTTACAACTCATGCTCGAGAAATCATTTATAAACCATTTCTCATATTTCATGAACTTACATGCCAAAATAAAACTAATCAATATCCATCACCTTTATTTATCAACTAACTAATTTCAAATACACTTATCCCCACACAGCTCATATATATCAAGGAAATAAATATTCCACTATAATCTTTTACCCTTTTCGTACATAATTATATATCCAAATATGCCAAATCACAAGTATTACCTGATCAAAACATAACTATTAAAGTCATATATATTTCATCTATGAATTAACATAACCGAATCGACCACAATTCTTTCAAAATAATCATCCATTTCCAATGCATATAATGCTTACCACATATATTATGCATTCATAGCTCGCAACTTTGTAGCCATAATTAACATAGACCATACCTAACATAACCGAATTCAAATATAATAGTTAGCCATTTTTGCATGGCCTTTATACATAAAACAAAATACAACATTCCAAAACATAGTCCAGCCTATACATGCAATGGTTCCAAAATTCAGGTTATAAAATACCAAAGACGATCGATAGTGTGATAAGCTTAGCTGACGATCCCTGAGCTTGTAACTTGAATCCAAAAATCTATAAAACAGAGTAAACATGAACACATAGAGTAAGCTTTTATAGCTTAGTAAGTCATAAGGAAATAAAAAACTCAATGATATTATCTATTCAACTAAATTAAACCAAATTACATCATCGTTACCACATTTAATCTCAAACATATAAATTTCATAAGTGATACGTTTTCATACATAAAAATCACCTTGGTCGAATATTGACATGGTCAAATTAACATTTTAACATACAATTTCCAAAGCCAAATAATCATTGTAAAACCTAATCCACATACACTCCAAATACATAAGCTCATGTATCAAAATATAATTTCATATACCTATACTTGATATATGGCTGAATATACATGCTCATATATACACAAGTTAAGAATCATTTCAATAATACTCAAATTATTTATCCAAAAGGCCGAATACTCATATCACAGTCATATATATATCCTACAATTGCATCACACATGTTTTGTAAAAAATATCAAGTTACTACTTACCTTATTTCAAGTAGGTAACCAACTAGTTCATACCTGGCAATTTAGCTCGTTTTACACATTCGATCACAACTTATCTTTGCCCGATGAACCATTAGGAATTGGATAAGACACTCAGATAATTACACATATCGTACAATGCCAACGTCCCAAACGTGGTCTTACATGTAATCACATATCGATGCCACTGTCCCAGACAGGGTCTTACTTGCACACATATATCGGAATCACATATTGATGCCATGGTCTTATTCACACATCACATATCAGAACCCTATGTCACAACATATGTATCCTAGCTATTCCTAAGGTTCATACGGGACTTTCGAACGTCGTAACTCGATCGAAATGAAGTCGTAAACATAGTTGCCAAGCTTATCAATATTAGACTATTGCATGTAAAAATTCATATATTTCATTCCAGCATAAATACTTTGCATTCAATTAAAATTAAGTACGTCTATTTGCTTATAAACTTACCTCGGACGATGTAAAACGGAACGGGAGAGCTAGTCGACAACTTTCGTTTTTCCCCGATCCAAATCTGACTTCTTTGGTTCTTGATCTAAACATATTCAAATTAAGCTCGTTCAAACATATTTTAATTCAATTTAGTCCAAAAACACATAAATGGGAAAATTACCATTTTACCCTGATATTTACACTTTTTACAATTTAGTCCTTATTGCACAAGACACAAAATATGCAAAATTCCACTATACCCATGTTAGGCCGAATCTTAGCCATATTCATACAAGTCCATATATTTCATTTATTTCACATTTTAATCCCTCAAATTATTATTTTTTCAATTTAGTCCTAATTACTCAAAATCATCAAAAACTCCAATACAAAACATGTTAATCTAAAACATATATTTCATATTTCATCATCAAACAACAAAAATCACAAGCTCTCAACAATGGCATAACTCAAAATATTCACCAAAATAAAAAACGCAAGCATGGGTTTACTAGTACTCGAAGCAACATCTCAAAAACGTAGAAATTATCAAAAACCGAACTAAACACTTAGCTTGATTGAGCTTGAGAATGGCCAAACTAGGTTTTTCTTTTCTTTCCTCTTGTTTCGGCAAGAACACAAAAATATAACACATAAATGGCTTTGTTTATGATATTTTTATGTTATATTACTTATTTTATTAATTTACCATATTAACCTTAGTTAAAACTACTATAATATCACATATATATGTCCTTTGCTTTCCACCAACATTAATAATGGTTTAATTGCATTATAAATGCCTCCACTAACAAAGACAACAACAATTAAGAACTTTCACATTTAACCACCAAATTTTTATTTTATGCGATTAAGTCCTTTTATCTAATCGGACATTCAAACGTTAAAATTAAAGTACGAAAATTTCACACACACAAATTCACACAAAATAAACACAGAAAATAATTGTTAAATATTTTTCTAACTCAGATTCATGGTCTCGAGACCACCGTTTCGATTAGGGTCTAAACCGGGCTGTTACACCATTAACATCATAAGTGAATTAATTCATAAACGGATTCAGAATTAATTCCGCTTGGGTCCAGTCTAATGTACCATTCTACCAATGAATAAATCTATCTCTACTCGTGGAGTCAACTTGTGACAACCCAAATTAGACCCTGGTCAGAATGTGGTTTCGAGACCACATTACCGAGCCAAAAATTTATTTTCGTGTTTTAATTGCATAAATTGTTGTGTGACAGTGAATATATGAGAAATTAAATGCTTAATATTAGCATTAGGATTGTGAATTAATTCAAAAAGGACCTAGTTGACGAAGTTAGAAAAGATGATAGATGAATTATAAGGATTAATTAATAATAGGGTGAGGAAGCATGGCTTTGCATGTCAAATTGCCCATAAAATTCATGGTGGCCGGCCAAGGAGTGATGATGCTCCACTCATTCTAATTTAATATGTTTTCTTTTGGTGAACAAATGATGGGGATAATAATAGGAAAGGGAACAAAAAAAAATGGGTGTCATACTTGCCATCTCCTAGCCGAAAAACCAAGAAAAAGAAGGGAAAAAAAACTTGGAAAGAATTCGGCCATTGCTTGTGCCTAGGAGGAGTGTTTGATGTTGTGGCATGAAAATGAGGAAGTTTGAATGCTTAATAAGGAGGGAAGAAGGAGTGTTCATGTTTTCTTTCTTTTGCAATTGTTCTAACTAGAGGAAGAAGAGGAAGCAAGATTCGGCCAAGGTGGTCCTTTAAGTGGATTAAGGTATGTTAATGCTCTATCATTGAAAATCTTTGTATATTTGGAGTGGCCATCAAGTATAGAAGCTAGCTCATGGCAAATGTTCTCTTTTTGTAAAGTTAAGAAGATGACATTCGGCCATGGATGGTTGTATTTCTTTGATGTCGTTTTTGATGCTTTAGGGTATTGAGGGTTGATTATAGATGAGGTGAGTTTCTTGATTTAAAATTTGATGGATGTTAAGCTAGTTAGGCAACCAAAGGTTCAATATTTTGTTATGTGGTTATATGTGCATTTCGGCCATGGTCTTTGTTTGAATTTGAGATTTGTAATGTGATTTTCCTAAATTGTCTATGAATTTTTGGTTGTTGATTCCATGGTAATGGTATATTGAATCCATGACTTGAATCCATGAAAATTTAGTAAGGTTGCATTCGGCAACTTGCTTGGAATTAAAAATTGATGTCTAAGCTTAGGTGATTTCGATGATGATATATATATATTCATAAGTATATTTAGTTGATTCGGCTTTGGTAGTTGCATGAGGTTATTAGCCGAATATACTAACATACATATACATGTGAAATCGGATTGTAAATATTTAGCAAGGTGGTTAAACTAGTTAAATTATTGATTTAGCTCAAGGAGTTAAAGGAGGTGAATCGAGCAAAGGCAAAGAAAAGGTTATCGAGTAGCCGAGTTGGAACCGTCTTACCCAACACGAGGTAAGTCATTAAGCATGTAGTTGGTGTTATTTCAAATGGTCATAATGTTTATGTATTGATGCTGAATGGAATGAATAAATATACATATATATATGCATGTACGTATATGATGATGAAATTGTTGAATGAAAAGAAAAGAGGTAAGATGTACTGAGTTGTTGATCTCGGCACTAAACGTGCGGGATAACCATTTATGACCATGAGATTGGCGCTAAGTGCGCGGGATTAAATTGTATAGCACTAAGTGTGCGATATGACTATGTTGCACTAAGTGTGCGAAATGAATATGATGCACTAAGTGTGCGAATTGACCATGCGGCACTAAGTGTGCGAGTTTGACTATGTAGCACTAAGTGTGCGATTTGATTACGTAGCACTAAGTGTGCGAGATGATTATATAGCACTGAGTGTGCGGGCTCAATATACATTCGTGAATCATTATGGACACTATGTGTGCGACACTATTGAGTCGATCGTGGACAGCGGATCGGGTAAGTGTCTTGAGTACATGGCTAATAGGTGCTATGCTTATACTTGGTGTTGAGCTCGGTAAGTTGAACCTATGTGACAAATATACTTGAAGTCACGTACATAAAATTTATCGTAGAATGGGTGAAAGGCCGTTTAGTTGTATGTTTGTAACGAAAATAAAATGATTTATGAAAATGCCTCAAATATCCTATTGATGAGTATGTGGATTGTGAATGCATAAATTGGTATGAAATTGAATCGATAGGTTGGAGGAACTATGGTATGGTTCGGTATGGATGGAGTAAATTGTCTCGTTCCATTTTGTTTCCTCTTGTGATAATGTTATTGATGGATGGTAGTGCATTGCTTTTGACTTACTGAGTTATAAACTCACTCGGTGTTTCCTTGTCACCCATTATAGGTTGCTTGGACTCATCTATTTTTGCGGGGTCAGGCCGTCATCGAAG
Source organism: Gossypium hirsutum (assembly GCF_007990345.1). Taxonomy (NCBI): domain Eukaryota; kingdom Viridiplantae; phylum Streptophyta; class Magnoliopsida; order Malvales; family Malvaceae; genus Gossypium; species Gossypium hirsutum. The sequence goes on along the minus strand of NC_053431.1, from coordinate 75,527,797 downwards.
TCATCACACCGGATAGCAAGTTTTGGTATTTTCTTCTTAGTTGGCTTAGAAGAACATTTTGGCATGTATAAGCTATTACGTTGTGTTTGAATTTTGGCATGTAAACTTTAAGCCATGCGAAAATGGCACGAATGTTTGATTGAGTTGGATCAAGGGTAGGCATGAGATGGACCTAGTTACTTTCGTAACAGATGCTGGCAGCAGCAGTGTCATGAGATTGAAAAATCACTAAAAATAGTAGGAGTGGAATTAATTGATGAATAAATTATGTAATCGAAGCTCGATGAGTCTGCTTTCATGAGGAAGTAACGAAAAGATCATATGAGCAGTATATTAAGAGATAATCAGATTATAGTGGGACAGGGCCAGAACGGTTTCTGGATTCCCTGCTCCGAGTTTGGAAATTCATTACAAATTAACCAGAGATAATTAGGGGTCGTACCATATATGTACAGATTCCTCTCTGAGTCTAGTTTTCATAGAAACAAACGGCATCAGTATTGAAGCCCCGTGTAGGGAGATATCCAAGTCGTAATGGACAAAGGTCAGTGTAGTCGATCCCTGCAACATGGGAGACTTTGACTAATAAACTGTACTAATTGGCCCAACCAAAAATTCTAGAAAAAAATACATAGATGGGAACATGAGTCTAGTTTCTGGGAAAAATTACGAAACTGATTTTTGAGTTACGAAACTCAAGATATGATTTTTTTAAAACGACTAGTACACAGATTGGGCAGTGTCTGGAAAATAAATTTTGTAAGGGGTTAAAGTCAGTTAACACCTCGTGTTCGACTCCGGTGTCGGTTTCGGGTTCGGGGTGTTACATTTAATTGGTATCAGAGCCAGGTTTAGTCGGTTCTAGGACTACCATAGCACGTATGAGTCTAGCTATACATGCCTTAATGTTAATGTTTAAAAGGGTGATGACTTCTGACGGTTGAAATGTTTTTGTTTTGATTAGTAAATGGATCCTGGTGAAGAAAGAACCCTAGCGGATGATGTTGAGAGCGTAGCGGCTGCTCCTGCACAAGGGACGCCGCCTGTTGAACCTCAGTCATCTGCGAATAATCAAGGTGAGGGGGCTAAACAAGCCTTCTTTACCATGATGAATGAGTGGGTCGCGCAATATGCCCGAACCAACCCGGCTGTCCAACAATTCCCAAATTTGAATAATCCACCCCAAGAGCCTGTAATGCCATCAGTCGCTGATCCTGTGAGGCTGAGTAAGCCACCTGTAGACTTGATTAGGAAGCGTGGGGCCGAGGAGTTCAAGGCCATAGTAACTGATGATGCCGAAAGGGCCGAGTTCTGGCTTGATAACACCATTCGGGTGTTCGATGAATTGTCATGCACACCCGATGAATGTCTAAAATGTGCTGTATCTTTGTTGCGAGACTCAGCCTACTATTGGTGGAGGACCTTGATTTCCATAGTCCTGAACGAGCGAGTAACTTGGGACTTCTTTCAAACGGAATTCCGGAAGAAATTTATTAGCCAACGGTTCATTGATCAGAAGCGTAAGGAGTTCTTGGAACTCAAGCAAGGCCGTATGACTGTATCTGAATACGAACATGAATTCGTAAGACTCAGTAGGTATGCCCGGGAGTGTGTAGCTGATGAGGTTGCTATGTGCAAAAGATTCGAGGAAGGATTGAATGAAGATTTAAAGCTACTAATGGGTATTTTGGAAATAAAGGAATTCGTAACACTAGTCGAACGAGCCTGCAAGGCGGAAGAACTTGGAAAGGAGAAGAGGAAGGCTGAATTTGAAGCTAGAGATTATCGTAAAAGATCGACGGGTAAAGCTCCGTTCTCAGCTGTAAAGAAGTTCAGGGAGGACATTAATAAGTCGAGGGCGACTGCGGGAATTTCCATCAGGGCAAGACCATCGATGGGCTCCCGAGCTACTTCGGTAGCTAGTGTGGGCAATAATCGTCACGAGAAACCTGAATGTCCCCAATGTGGAAGACGACACCTAGGTGAATGTTGGGGCAAGTCTACTAGCAGGGCCTGTTACGGATGCGGTTCGAAGGACCACTTCATTAGAGATTGCACGGAGCTGGATGAGAAGAATAAGATTCAAGGTGCAAGACCTAGTGGAGTGACATCTAGAGGTAGACCACCGAGAATTTTAGGAGGCAGGGGTGGTAGTCAGAGGGGGGCCTCTGATACGGCCGATCGAGCCGAGAACCGTACTCCTGCTAGAGCTTATGCCATTCGCGCACGAGAGGAGGCATCCTCCCCCGACGTCATCACTGGTACCTTCACTCTCTTTGATACTAATGTGATTGCATTAATTGACCCTGGTTCTACTCATTCATATGTATGCGAAACCTTAGCAACCAGTAAGACTCTACCTGTTGAGTCTACTGAGCTCGTAATTCGAGTATCAAACCCTTTGGGTCAATGCGTACTTGTTGATAAAGTGTGTAAGAGATGCCCTCTAATAATCCGAGAATCCTGTTTTCCGGCCGATTTGATGCTTTTGCCGTTCGACGAGTTTGATGTTATTCTTGGTTTGGATTGGTTAACCGCGCATGATGCGGTTGTGAATTGCAAAAGCAAGACTATCGATTTGAGGTGCGCAAATAACGAAATAATCCGAGTTGAGTCTGCGGACTTAAGGGGGTTGCCAGCTGTAATATCAGCAATGTTGGCCCAGAAATATGTAAGGAAAGGGTGCGAAGCATACCTCGCGTATGTACTTGATGACAAGGAGTTAGAAAAGAAACCCGAATCGATGCCGGTGGTTTGTGAATACCCGGATGTTTTTCCTGAAGAGTTACCGGGTTTGCCACCTGTTCGGGAGGTAGAGTTTGGTATTGAGCTTGTACCTGGAACTACGCCAATTTCGATCGCTCCGTATCGTATGGCACTAACCGAGTTAAAAGAGTTGAAAGCTCAGTTGCAAGAATTGACGGATAGAGGTTTCGCTCGACCGAGTTTCTCACCTTGGGGTGCACCAGTATTGTTCGTGAAAAAGAAGGACGGAACCATGAGGTTGTGCATTGACTATCGTCAACTGAATAAAGTGACGATAAAGAATAAGTATCCGTTACCGCGTATTGATGATCTGTTCGATCAATTAAAGGGAGCATCGGTGTTTTCAAAGATAGATTTGAGATCGGGTTATTATCAGTTGCGGATTAGAGATTCGGACGTACCCAAAACTGCTTTCAGAACGAGGTACGGTCACTACGAGTTCTTAGTGATGCCGTTTGGGCTCACTAATGCCCTTGCGGTGTTTATGGATTTGATGAATCGGATCTTCAGGCCGTATTTGGATCGGTTCGTAGTTGTGTTTATTGATGACATCTTGGTCTATTCAAGAGATAAGACCGAACATGCTGAGCATCTGAGGCTAGTGTTGCAAATTTTGCGGGATAAGCAGTTATATGCTAAGTTCAGTAAGTGTGAGTTCTGGTTAAGAGAGGTTAGCTTCTTGGGTCATGTGGTATCCGCATCGGGTATTCGGGTTGACCCGAGCAAAATTTCAGCCATACTTATCTGGAAGCCTCCGAGAAATGTTACCGAAGTCCGGAGCTTTCTAGGGCTCGCCGGTTATTACCGACGATTTGTCAAAGGTTTCTCGATGATAGCCACACCAATGACGAAGTTGCTTCAAAAGGATGTTAAGTTCGAATGGACGGAGAAATGTCAGAAAAGCTTCGATCAACTGAAAACTCATTTGACTGAAGCTCCAATTTTGGTGCAACCCGAATCGGGTAAAGAGTTTGTCGTTTATAGTGACGCATCCCTACTTGGGTTGGGTTGCGTATTGATGCAAGAAGGTCGAGTTGTGGCCTATGCGTCGAGACAATTGAAGCCACACGAGAGAAATTATCCGACCCATGATCTCGAACTAGCCGCCATTGTGTTTGCATTGAAAATATGGCGACATTATTTGTTTGGTGAGAAGTGCCATGTGTTTTCGGATCACAAAAGTCTCAAATATTTGATGACTCAACGAGACTTGAATCTGCGACAAAGACGTTGGCTTGAGTTGTTGAAAGATTACGAGCTTGTCATTGATTACCACCCGGGAAAGGCTAATGTGGTTGCGGACGCCTTAAGCCGGAAATCACTGTTTGCTTTGCGAGCGATGAATGTACACTTGTCTGTTCTACCTGACAATGTGTTAGTAGCTGAATTAAAAGCCAAACCATTATTGACTCATCAAATTCGTGAAGCTCAGAAAGTCGATGATGAATTGGTTGCAAAACGAGCTGAGTGTGTTCCGAACAAGGAATCGGAGTTTCAGATTGATGATGATGGTTGTTTGAGGTTTAGAAGTCGTTTGTGCGTTCCAAGGAATTCGGAACTCATTCCGATGATCCTGAACGAAGCCCATTGTAGCCGAATGTCAATTCACCCGGGGAGCACGAAAATGTACAACGACTTGAAACGTCGGTTTTGGTGGCATGGTATGAAGCGAGACATCTCCGACTTTGTTTCGAGATGTTTAATATGTCAACAAGTGAAAGCGGAACATCAAGTGCCTTCAGGGTTACTTCAGTCGATCATGATACCCGAGTGGAAATGGGACCGAGTCACAATGGACTTTGTGTCCGGACTGCCATTGTCCGCAAGTAAGAAGGATGCGATTTGGGTTGTTGTTGATAGGCTGACTAAGTCGGCTCACTTTATCCCCGTGCGTACGGATTTTTCATTGGATAAACTAGCCGAATTGTATGTTTATCAGATTGTGAGATTACATGGAGTACCTATTTCTATCGTGTCGGATAGAGATCCGAGATTCACCTCGCGATTTTGGAAGAAATTGCAAGAAGCTTTGGGTACCAAGCTGCATTTTAGCACCGCTTTTCATCCCCAAACCGATGGTCAATCCGAGCGGATAATTCAGATACTCGAGGATATGCTGAGATGCTACATCCTTGAGTTTAGTGGTTCATGGGAATGGTATGTACCTTTGATCGAATTCGCTTACAACAATAGTTTCCAATCAAGTATTAAGATGGCACCTTACGAGGCTTTGTACGGTCGTAAATGTCGTACACCATTGTTTTGGACTGAGCTCGGTGAAAGTAAAATTTTCAGAGTTGATTTGATTAAAGATGCCGAACAGAAAGTAAAGGTAATCCGTGAAAGTCTGAAGGTAGCCACAGATCGTCAGAAATCGTATGCGGATTGAAAAGAAAAGACATTGAATATCAGGTTGGAGACAATGTATTTCTCAAAGTTTCACCCTGGAAGAAGGTGCTTAGATTTGGTCGTAAGGGCAAATTGAGTCCGAGGTTCATCGGTCCGTACGAAGTATCCGAACGAGTTGGACCCGTTGCATACCAATTAATTTTGCCCCCTGAACTCGAAAAGATTCACAACGTTTTTCATGTCTCGATGCTTCGACGATATAGGTCCGATCCATCGCACGTAATTCCTCCATCAGAGATCGAGATTCAATCTAATTTAAGTTACGAAGAAGAACCAGTTCGTATTTTAGCACATGAAGTAAAAGAACTACGAAACAGGAAAATCTCATTAGTGAAAGTACTGTGGCATAAACACGGAATTGAAGAAGCCACTTGGGAACTTGAGGACTCTATGAAGGATCGATATCCAAATTTATTTACCGGTAAGATTTTCGGGGACGAAAATTTCTTATGTGGGGGAGAGTTGTGACAACCCAAATTAGACCCTGGTCGGAATGTGGTTTCGAGACCACATTACCGAGCCAAAAATTTATTTTCGTGTTTTAATTGCATAAATTGTTGTGTGACAGTGAATATATGAGAAATTAAATGCTTAATATTAGCATTAGGATTGTGAATTAATTCAAAAAGGACCTAGTTGACGAAGTTAGAAAAGATGATAGATGAATTATAAGGATTAATTAATAATAGGGTGAGGAAGCATGGCTTTGCATGTCAAATTGCCCATAAAATTCATGGTGGCCGGCCAAGGAGTGATGATGCTCCACTCATTCTAATTTAATATGTTTTCTTTTGGTGAACAAATGATGGGGATAATAATAGGAAAGGGAACAAAAAAAAATGGGTGTCATACTTGCCATCTCCTAGCCGAAAAACCAAGAAAAAGAAGGAAAAAAAAACTTGGAAAGAATTCGGCCATTGCTTGTGCCTAGGAGGAGTGTTTGATGTTGTGGCATGAAAATGAGGAAGTTTGAATGCTTAATAAGGAGGGAAGAAGGAGTGTTCATGTTTTCTTTCTTTTGCAATTGTTCTAACTAGAGGAAGAAGAGGAAGCAAGATTCGGCCAAGGTGGTCCTTTAAGTGGATTAAGGTATGTTAATGCTCTATCATTGAAAATCTTTGTATATTTGGAGTGGCCATCAAGTATAGAAGCTAGCTCATGGCAAATGTTCTCTTTTTGTAAAGTTAAGAAGATGACATTCGGCCATGGATGGTTGTATTTCTTTGATGTCGTTTTTGATGCTTTAGGGTATTGAGGGTTGATTATAGATGAGGTGAGTTTCTTGATTTAAAATTTGATGGATGTTAAGCTAGTTAGGCAACCAAAGGTTCAATATTTTGTTATGTGGTTATATGTGCATTTCGGCCATGGTCTTTGTTTGAATTTGAGATTTGTAATGTGATTTTCCTAAATTGTCTATGAATTTTTGGTTGTTGATTCCATGGTAATGGTATATTGAATCCATGACTTGAATCCATGAAAATTTAGTAAGGTTGCATTCGGCAACTTGCTTGGAATTAAAAATTGATGTCTAAGCTTAGGTGATTTCGATGATGATATATATATATTCATAAGTATATTTAGTTGATTCGGCTTTGGTAGTTGCATGAGGTTATTAGCCGAATATACTAACATACATATACATGTGAAATCGGATTGTAAATATTTAGCAAGGTGGTTAAACTAGTTAAATTATTGATTTAGCTCAAGGAGTTAAAGGAGGTGAATCGAGCAAAGGCAAAGAAAAGGTTATCGAGTAGCCGAGTTGGAACCGTCTTACCCAACACGAGGTAAGTCATTAAGCATGTAGTTGGTGTTATTTCAAATGGTCATAATGTTTATGTATTGATGCTGAATGGAATGAATAAATATACATATATATATGCATGTACGTATATGATGATGAAATTGTTGAATGAAAAGAAAAGAGGTAAGATGTACTGAGTTGTTGATCTCGGCACTAAACGTGCGGGATAACCATTTATGACCATGAGATTGGCGCTAAGTGCGCGGGATTAAATTGTATAGCACTAAGTGTGCGATATGACTATGTTGCACTAAGTGTGCGAAATGAATATGATGCACTAAGTGTGCGAATTGACCATGCGGCACTAAGTGTGCGAGTTTGACTATGTAGCACTAAGTGTGCGATTTGATTACGTAGCACTAAGTGTGAGAGATGATTATATAGCACTGAGTGTGCGGGCTCAATATACATTCGTGAATCATTATGGACACTATGTGTGCGACACTATTGAGTCGGTCGCGGACAGCGGATCGGGTAAGTGTCTTGAGTACATGGCTAATAGGTGCTATGCTTATACTTGGTGTTGAGCTCGGTAAGTTGAACCTATGTGACAAATATACTTGAAGTCACGTACATAAAATTTATCGTAGAATGGGTGAAAGGCCGTTTAGTTGTATGTTTGTAACGAAAATAAAATGATTTATGAAAATGCCTCGAATATCCTATTGATGAGTATGTGGATTGTGAATGCATAAATTGGTATGAAATTGAATCGATAGGTTGGAGGAACTATGGTATGGTTCGGTATGGATGGAGTAAATTGTCTCATGCCATTTTGTTTCCTCTTGTGATAATGTTATTGATGGATGGTAGTGCATTGCTTTTGACTTACTGAGTTATAAACTCACTCGGTGTTTCCTTGTCACCCATTATAGGTTGCTTGGACTCATCTATTTTTGCGGGGTCAGGCCGTCATCGAAGTCATCACACCGGATAGCAAGTTTTGGTATTTTCTTCTTAGTTGGCTTAGAAGAACATTTTGGCATGTATAAGCTATTACGTTGTGTTTGAATTTTGGCATGTAAACTTTAAGCCATGCGAAAATGGCACGAATGTTTGATTGAGTTGGATCAAGGGTAGGCATGAGATGGACCTAGTTACTTTCGTAACAGATGCTGGCAGCAGCAGTGTCATGAGATTGAAAAATCACTAAAAATAGTAGGAGTGGAATTAATTGATGAATAAATTATGTAATCGAAGCTCGATGAGTCTGCTTTCATGAGGAAGTAACGAAAAGATCATATGAGCAGTATATTAAGAGATAATCAGATTATAGTGGGACAGGGCCAGAACGGTTTCTGGATTCCCTGCTCCGAGTTTCGAAATTCATTACAAATTAACCAGAGATAATTAGGGGTCGTACCATATATGTACAGATTCCTCTCTGAGTATAGTTTTCATAGAAACAAACGGCATCAGTATTGAAGCCCCGTGTAGGGAGATATCCAAGTCGTAATGGACAAAGGTCAGTGTAGTCGATCCCTGCAACATGGGAGACTTTGACTAATAAACTGTACTAATTGGCCCAACCAAAAATTCTAGAAAAAAATACATAGATGGGCACATGAGTCTAGTTTCTGGGAAAAATTACGAAACTGATTTTTGAGTTACGAAACTCAAGATATGATTTTTTTAAAACGACTAGTACATAGATTGGGCAGTGTCTGGAAAATAAATTTTGTAAGGGGTTAAAGTCAGTTAACACCTCGTGTTCGACTCCGGTGTCGGTTTCGGGTTCGGGGTGTTACACAACTGCTTCGATAGCTAAGACTAGTCATCTCCCCAATTGGATTTGTAGACAACATAATAATTCTTCTCATTATTTGAATTAAATGCTCACTTTGATTCTTTAATGGGATTATGGACTGATTTAGATTATATACTAAAGTAAGTTGTCTTTCTCGCAATGTAAGCGTTCTTTACAATGTCACTTTTTTTCAGTTTGAACTTTAGACAATCAATGAGCTAATATTTGTTTGTCACAATATCGCTAAGCATGTAAAAATATAAAAGATAGAAAATAAAAAAGAAATAATAGTGAAATGTGAAATTAATAGTGAAATGTGAAATTAACTTTATTTATTTATCTTTCAAATAAATAGAAAACAATTATCGTTCAATTAAATAGAAAACAATTACATGTTTACTATAACATGGGCACATTTCCCAACAATCTCTCGCTTGCCTTAATGAAGTAAATGTGTCATGTTTCGGATTCCTATATCCTCGACATGTTTATTAAAACTCCTAGTTACAAGAGTCTTAGTAAACGGATCTGTAGGGTTATTTTCAGAAGCTACTTTCATCACATCTACAATTCCTTCAGCTACTGCCTCTAATATTAAATAATACTTTCGATCAATGTGTTTCGTCCTCTTGTGACTTCTCATTTCCTTGGTTTTGCTATTGTAGCACTATTATCACAATACAGTGTTATAACTTTTACTATATCAGGAACAACTTCAAGTTCAGTTAAGAAATTTCGAGGCCATATTGCTTCTTTCGTTGCCTCAGAAGTAGCCACATACTTGACCTCCATTGTAGAGTCACTAGTTCAAGTTTGTTTTACACTCCTCCATACTATGGCTCCACAGCCTAGAAAGAATACATTTTTCGACGTCGATTTCTTCGAATCTTTACAGGTTTTAAAGTTTGAGTTTGTATATCCAACATGAGTAAAGTCTTCCCTAGAATACACAAGCATATAATCCATGATTCTTTTAAGATACCTTAATATATGCTTTACAACTTGCCAATGACTGATACCTAGATTCGCCTGATATCGACTAACAATTCCTACTGCTAAACAAATATCTAAACATGTACAAAGCATCATATACATAAGGCTTCCAACTGTCGAAGCATTTGGAACCTTACTCATATGCTCTCTTTCTTCCACTGACTTAGGACAGTCATCTAAAGAAAGATGAAAACCTGGTGCAGCCGGCTAAACACCTGGCTTTGCATCGGTTATTACAAAATGTTCCAGTACCTTATCGATGTATGAAGCTTGAGATAGTGCTATTATTTTATTCCTTAGATCCCTAAGGATTCGAATTCCAATAATATAACTAGCTTCACCTAAGTCCTTCACGCTATACTGTTGAGCTACCCACAATTTAACTGATGATAATTCCTTTACATTGTTTCTAATAAGTAGAATATCACCGATATACAATGTGACAGCCCAAAATTGACCCTAGTCGGGAAGTGGTTTCGGGACCGCTAAACCGAGTCATAAAAATAATTAGCTGTCATATTTGATGCTTATTGTATGTATATATGCATGTGTGAAAATTTCATATTTGAATTTTGTTTAATTGTAGGTGAATTTTAGTAAATGGGACTTATGTGAAAGAATTTAGAAATGTGCTAGGCAAATGTAAAGTGGCTTATTAATGCATGTTATAGAAATGGTGGGTTTGCATGTCAAATTGCCCAATATTTGAGCTAGTGGCCGGCCATGCTATGAGTGGAAACATGTCACAAACATGTTATGTTAGTGATGTATGTTAGGAACAATAAAATAAGGAGTATGGGTAATAAAGAAATGGAAAAAAAGGAAAGAATGTGTATGATTGTTCTTCCCCTCTCCATTGCCGTGAATGTAAGAAAGAAAACAAAAAAAAAGTGTCCATCTTTCTTCATTTCTCTTGGCCGAATGTTCTAAGGAAGAAAGAAAAAAAAAACAAGTTGTGTTCTTTGGTTCTTCTTGGCCGAATTGAAAGGAAGAAGAAGGGAGTGAAGCAATCGGTCATCTTAGGTCACTATTAAGGTAAGGAAGTTGTACTAGCTTTTGAAATTTTAGTTGATATTGAGTGAGTTATCAAGTGATTTTTGTAAACCATGTTAAAATTTTGATTTTGGAGGTGAGTATGGTTTTCGGCTATAAAAGATTAATAAGGGTGATGATTGTGTTTCATGCAAAACTTAGATTAATAATGGTAGTTGCTTACATCTTGATATCTATGAGTTCCTTTCTTGGCTCTACCATAGACCCACGAAGTATATGTTTAGTTGGTGTTGTTGGAGGTTTATGATAGAAGCTAATGAGTGAGAGTTTGATAGGTACTATGAGGTTAAACTTCATGAGATTGTAAGCTTGTAAGTTGGATGATGAAATTCATGCTTTGTGAAGGTAAATGGTGTAGAAGGAGCATTCGGCCATGAAAACAAAAAAAGGGGAAATTTATGATGAATTAAGTTGGAAGCTATTATAATGTACTTGTGCATTCGGGTATGGGATGAAAAAATATATATATGAGATGGCTATAATCAGCCTTGTGATTCGGCTTTTGCATATATATATATTTGCACATGGTGTATTGGTATGATACATATATATGTCATCCCAAGGTATATGTTTATATATGGTGATGGTTTAGTTATGGAGTGAATGATGGATGCATATTGAGTTGTAATATGTAATGCATTAGTTAGTAAAATGTATGTCATTTATATGTGGTACTAAGTATATAATTGGCCTCAATGTAGACATGCATATTCGACCACATGAGATGGATTGGCGTTGCTTGTATTCGGTTAGAGGCAAGCATATTAATGCTTATATCTTGGCTTAGACAATCGGCTAAAAGGAGTGTGGGATAATATGTTGAGTTGATGCATGATTTCACATGTATGTGACTTTAATGTCTAATGTATAAATATGGGCTAAGTGCCTTGTGTTCCTCTTTTCGATGCTCAAATGATTAAATCAATTTATTTGTCTAATTAAGCTCAAGAGCAAAGGGGATCTAAATCCGATAAAGGGAAGGAAAAAGTGGTCGAATAGCTATCGGAATCATTCGACAACATCCGAGGTAAGTTCTTGAGTAAAAGAGCTTAAATTATGATTTGATTAGATCATGTTTTAAGCAAATTAAAATCATGCTCTTTGTGTGTGGCTATTGAGCCGAAATTGCAAGAATGATAAGTGTCTTGTGTTTGAGTTTTGTTAACGAAAATGAAATACGAATGTGCCATGATTTACTGTTAAATGTGCATGGTTATTTGAATGATGTCCGGGCTAAGTCCCGAAGGCTTTGTGCTAAGTGACCATATCCGGACTAAGATCCGAAGGCATTTGTGCGAGATACTAATTCCGGGCTAAGCCCGAAGGCATTTGTGCGAGTTACTAAATCCGGGTTAAGTCCCGAAGGCAATTGTCGAGTTACTATAACCGGGCTATGTCCCGAAGGCGTTTGAACGAATAGCTATTTTCGGTTAAATTCCGAAGGTACGTGATTTGGGAATGAATGATCTTGCTGTAGAAATTTCAGTAACTACTCTAGAAACATCCCAACATTGAGGTATGTTTCGTATGTGCTTGAATTTAGTTGAGCCCTTACAAATAAGTATTCGCTCAGTTGATAAACGAGCTACCGGCCTTTGGCTAAGTTGATCTTTTGTGTATGTACATAAGGGTTGGTAATGTGAAGCAAGTATGATATCGAAAATTTGTGCATATGAAATTATCCGTTTAGCTATATGAATGCTATACTTTTGCTGTGCTGGAATTCCTTGCTCAAAACTTACTAAGCATAAATTGCTTACTCCGTTTCTTTGATCCTCTGTTTTATAGATTTTGGTTCTCCAGCTATCGGACTCGGGATTTTGAAGTCGAAGTCGCCCACACTATCAAAGCCCCTCCCTTTTTGGTACAATTTTGGTTGAACTTCGAAATGACATGTATAGGACTACCCGTTTGTTGTGGGTCATGGACCCTTTGGACTTGTATAATTTTGGATAGCCATGCGAAAATGGCTTATATATGTTTGAGTATAATGTTATAATCATTTGGTATGGATATGGTTATTGAGAGGTGTGGATATGCTTAACAAGGATTGGCCATGGGAATGGTTAATCACTATCATAAATTGTGCTATTTATGCTAAAAGGGCTAGTTGAATCATGGAAACTATGAAATAGGTAAAGTCTACCTTAAAGGCAGATGCTGACAGCAGCAGTGATGTAGATTTGGAAAATCACTAAAAATAGTAGGAATGGAATTAAATAGTGAATAAATTATGTAAACGAACCTTGATGAATCTATTTTTATAGGAAAGTAACGAAACAATCATATGGACAGTATGTTAAGAGATATTCAGGTTCTTGTGAGACAGGTCCAGAACGGTTTCTGGATTTCCTGTTCCGAATTTGGAAATTCATTATAAATTAACCAGAGACAATTAGGAGTCAAGCCATATATGTGTAGATTTCTCTCTGAGTCTAGTTTCTATAGAAACAAACGGCATCAGTATTGAAGCCCTGTACAGGGAGATATCCAAGTCGTAATGCGCAAAGGTCAGTGTAGTCAATCCCTGTAACATGGGAGACTTTGACTAATAAACTGTACTAATTGGCCCAACCAAAAATTTTAGAAAAAAATATGTAGATGGGCATATGAGTCTAGTTTCAGGGAAAATTTACAGAACTGGATTCCGAGTTTCTGAACTCAAGATATGATTTTTAAAACGACTAGTACGCAGATTGGCAGTGTCTGGGAAATTATTTTTAAAGTCTGTTAACACCTCGTGTTCGACTCCGGTGTCGGTCTCGGGTTCGGTGTGTTACATTTGATTGGTATCAGAGCTACGGTTTAGTCGATTCTAGGACTACCGTAATGCGTTGGGTCTAGCTCGGTGTGTTACATTTGATTGGTATCAGAGCTACGCTTTAGTCGATTCTAGGACTACCGTAATGCGTTGGGTCTAGCTATACATGCCATTTTATGTGATTATTTGATAGTGTGGTGATTTCTGACATTTGCAAATGTGTTTATTTATAGTAATGGATCCCGATCCCGACCGAGCGGTAGCTGATGATCTTGAGAGTGTAGCGCCTGCTCCCGCACAAGGGACAGCGCCGGCGGACTCTCAACCTAATGCTAGTAACCCGAATGATGAAGCTAGACAAGCTTTCTATAGCGTGATGAATGATTGGTTCAACCAATACATTCGAACTAATACGGCTGTTCCACAACCTCCATTCCCGACAAATACAACCCCTGCACCTACAATACCTCCGGTAACTGACCAAATAAGGTCAAATAAGCCCCCAGTTGACAGAATCCGAAAACATGGGGCTACTGAATTTAAAGCTACGGATAGCGACGATGCCGAGCAAGCTGAATTTTGGTTGGACAACACTATCCGGGTACTCGATGAGCTATCTTGTACACCCGATGAATACCTAAAGTGTACTATCTCCTTGCTACGCGATTCTGCCTACTATTGGTGGAGTACTCTGACTTCTGTTGTGCCCCGAGAGCAAGTAACTTGGGAGTTTTTCCAAACTGAGTTTCGGAAAAAGTATATCAGTCAGAGATTTGTTGATCAAAAACGGAAGGAATTTCTTGAGCTTAAGCAAGGTTCTATGTCAGTTACTGATTACGAGCGAAAATTTGTTAGACTTAGTAGATACGCTCGAGAATGTGTTTCGTCCGAGGCTATCATGTGTAGACGCTTCGAGGATGGGCTGAATGAAGATATAAAAATGTTCGTTGGCATTCTTGAAATACGAGAGTTCGTAGTACTTGTCGAGCGAGCTTGTAAAGCCGAAGAGCTTAGAAAAGAAAAACAAAAAGTTGATGTGGGAACTGGAGAGTTTCATAAAAAATCTTCGGGAAAGTCTCTTCAACGGGCATCGAAGAAATTTCGAGATGATGTGGGCTGGTCGAGAGGTACTTCGGGCCTTTTTAGACGAGATCGTGATCGACCCCCTGTGGGTACACGAGGCACTTCGGTCGCCAGTGTTGGGAATGAACGTTGAGACAGAACGAAATGTCGATATTGCGATAAATGGCATTCGGGGAGTTGTAGATTCCCTGACCGCTCCTGTTACAAGTGCGGATCAGTTGACCACTTCATTAAAGATTGCCCGAGGCTGTCTGAACAGAATGTAAATCAGAGTGGGAAACCGGGTGCTACCACTGCTCGAGGTAGACCATCTAGAAATACGGGTAATGCTAGTGGTGGTCAGAGAGGATCTAGAGATGCTACGACCAGATCCGAGGCTCGTGCGCCTGCTAGAGCTTATGCTATACGTGCCCGCGAGGATGCTTCTTCGCCTGATGTTATTACCGGTACTTTTACTCTCTTTGATACTAATGTAATTGCTTTGATTGACCCCGATTCTACTCATTCTTACATATGTGAAACCTTAGCATCCAGTAAGACTTTACCTATTGAGTCTACTGAGTTCGTAATTCGGGTGTCAAATCCCTTGGGTCGTTACGTGCGTGTCGAACAAAGTGTGTAAGAAATGTCCCCTAGTAATTCAAGGTTCCTGTTTTCCGGCAGACTTGATGCTTTTGCCGTTTAATGAATTTGATGTTATTCTCGGGTTGGATTGGTTGACCGTGCATGATGCGGTTGTGAATTGCAAAAGCAAGACTATTGAATTGAGGTGCGCAAATAACGAAGTAATCCGAGTTGAGTCTACGGACTTGGATGGGTTGCCAGCTGTAATATCCTCAATGTTGGCCCAGAAATATGTAAGAAAAGGGTGCGAAGCATACCTTGCGTATGTACTTGATGACAAAGAATTAGAAAAGAAACCCGAATCTGTGCCGGTGGTTTGTGAATACTCGGATGTTTTTCCTGAAGAATTACCGGGTTTACCACCTGTTCGGGAGATAGAGTTTGGTATTGAGCTTGTACCTGGGACTACGCCGATTTCGATGGCTCCGTATCGTATGGCACCAACTGAGTTAAAAGAGTTGAAAGCTCAGTTGCAAGAATTGACGGATAGAGGTTTTGCTCGACCAAGTTTCTCACCTTGGGGTGCACCAGTATTGTTCGTGAAAAAGAAGGACGGAACCATGAGGTTGTGCATTGACTATCGTCAACTGAATAAAGTGACGATAAAGAACAAATATCCGTTATCGCGTATCGATGATTTGTTCGACCAACTGAAGGGAGCCTCAGTGTTCTCAAAAATAGATTTGAGATCGGGCTATTATCAGTTGCGAATTCGAGATTCGGACATACCCAAAACTGCCTTCAGAACGAGATATGGTCACTACGAATTCTTAGTGATGCCGTTTGGGCTCACTAATGCCCCTGCGGTATTTATGGATTTGATGAATCGGATCTTCAGACCATATTTGGATCGGTTCGTAGTTGTGTTCATTGATGACATCTTGGTCTATTCAAGAGATGAGACCGAACATGCTGAGCACCTGAGACTAGTGTTGCAAATTTTGCGGGATAAGCAGTTATATGCTAAGTTCAGTAAGTGTGAGTTCTAGTTAAGAGAGGTTAGCTTCTTGGGTCACGTGGTATCCGCATCGGGTATTCGAGTTGACCCGAACAAAATTTCAGCCATACTTAACTGGAAACCTCCAAGAAATATTACCGAAGTTCGGAGCTTCCTAGGGCTCGCCGGTTATTACCGACGATTTGTAAAAGGTTTCTCGATGATAGCCACACCAATGACGAAGCTACTTCAAAAGGATGTTAAGTTCGAATGGACGGAGAAATGTCAGAAAAGTTTCGATCAACTGAAAACTTATTTGACTGAAGCTCCAATTTTAGTGCAACCCGAATCAGGCAAAGAGTTTGTCATTTATAGTGACGCATCCCTACTTGGGTTGGGTTGCGTATTGATGCAAGAAGGTCGAGTGGTGGCCTATGCGTCGAGACAATTAAAGCCACATGAGAAAAACTATCCGACCCATGATCTTGAACTAGCTGCCATCGTATTTGCTTTAAAAATATGGCGACATTACTTATTTGGTGAAAAGTGCCATGTATTTTCGGATCACAAAAGTCTCAAATATTTGATGACTCAAAGAGACTTAAATCTGCGACAAAGACGTTGGCTTGAGTTGTTGAAAGATTACGAGCTTGTCATTGATTACCACCCGGGAAAGGCTAATGTGGTTGCGGACGCCTTAAGCCGGAAATCATTGTTTGCTTTACGAGCGATGAATGTGCACTTGTCTGTTCTACCTGACAATGTGTTAGTAGCTGAATTAAAAGCCAAACCATTATTGATTCATCAAATTCGTGAAGCCCAGAAAGTTGATGATGAGTTGGTTGCAAAACGGGCTAAGTGTGTTCCGAACAAGGAATCGGAGTTTCAAATTGATGATGATGATTGTTTGAGGTTCAGAAGTCGTTTGTGTGTTCCAAGGAATTCGGAACTCATTTCGATGATTCTGAATGAAGCCCATTGTAGCCGAATGTCAATTCACCCGGGGAGTACGAAAATGTACAACGATTTGAAACGTTGGTTTTGGTGGCAAGGTATGAAACGAGACATCTCCGACTTTGTTTCGAGATGTTTAATATGTCAACAAGTGAAAGCGGAACATCAAGTGCCTTCAGGATTACTTCAGCCGATCATGATACCTGAGTGGAAATGGGATCGAGTCACAATGGACTTTGTGTCCGGACTGCCATTGTCAGCAAGTAAGAAGGATGCGATTTGGGTTGTTGTTGATAGACTGACTAAGTCGGCTCACTTTATCCCCGTGCGTACGGATTTTTCATTGGATAAACTAGCCGAATTGTATGTTTCTCAGATTGTGAGATTACACGGGGTACCTATTTCTATCGTGTCGGATAGAGATCCGAGATTCACCTCGCGATTTTGGAGGAAATTGCAAGAAGCTTTGGGTACCAAGCTGCATTTTAGCACTGCTTTTCACCCCCAAACCGATGGTCAATCTGAGCGGATAATTCAGATACTTGAGGATATGTTGAGATGTTGCATCCTCGAGTTCAGTAGTTCATGGGAACGATATTTACCTTTGATTGAATTCGCTTACAACAATAGTTTTCAATCAAGTATTAAGATGGCACCTTACGAGGCTTTGTACGGTCGTAAATGCCGTACACCATTGTTTTGGACCGAGCTCGGTGAAAGTAAAATTTTCGGAGTTGATTTGATTAAGGATGCCGAACAGAAAGTAAAGGTAATCCGTGAAAGTCTGAAAGCAGCCTCAGATCGTCAAAAATCGTATGTGGATTTGAAACGAAAAGACATTGAATATCAGGTGGGAGATAAAGTGTTTCTTAAAGTTTCGCCTTGGAAAAAGGTACTCAGATTTGGCCGTAAGGGCAAGTTGAGCCCGAGATTCATTGGGCCGTACGAAATCTCCGAACGAGTTGGTCCGGTTGCGTATAGATTGATTTTGCCCCCTGAACTTGAAAAGATTCACGATGTCTTTCATGTTTCGATGCTTCGACGCTATAGATCTGATCCGTCACATGTGATTAATCCATCAGAGGTTGAAATTCAAGCCGATATGAGTTATGAAGAAGAACCGATGCGTATCCTAGCTCGTGAAGTGAAGGAGTTGCGAAACAAAAGGGTTCCGCTAGTAAAGGTGTTATGGCTCAAACACGGGATCGAGGAAGCTAGTTGGGAAACCGAGAGCTCGATGAAAGAACGATACCCAAACTTATTTACCGGTAAGATTTTCGGGGACGCAAATTTCTTAAGTGGGGGAGAGTTGTGACAGCCCAAAATTGACCCTAGTCGGGAAGTGGTTTCGGGACCGCTAAACCGAGTCATAAAAATAATTAGCTGTCATATTTGATGCTTATTGTATGTATATATGCATGTGTGAAAATTTCATATTTGAATTTTGTTTAATTGTAGGTGAATTTTAGTAAATGGGACTTATGTGAAAGAATTTAGAAATGTGCTAGGCAAATGTAAAGTGGCTTATTAATGCATGTTATAGAAATGGTGGGTTTGCATGTCAAATTGCCCAATATTTGAGCTAGTGGCCGGCCATGCTATGAGTGGAAACATGTCACAAACATGTTATGTTAGTGATGTATGTTAGGAACAATAAAATAAGGAGTATGGGTAATAAAGAAATGGAAAAAAAGGAAAGAATGTGTATGATTGTTCTTCCCCTCTCCATTGCCGTGAATGTAAGAAAGAAAACAAAAAAAAAGTGTCCATCTTTCTTCATTTCTCTTGGCCGAATGTTCTAAGGAAGAAAGAAAAAAAAAACAAGTTGTGTTCTTTGGTTCTTCTTGGCCGAATTGAAAGGAAGAAGAAGGGAGTGAAGCAATCGGTCATCTTAGGTCACTATTAAGGTAAGGAAGTTGTACTAGCTTTTGAAATTTTAGTTGATATTGAGTGAGTTATCAAGTGATTTTTGTAAACCATGTTAAAATTTTGATTTTGGAGGTGAGTATGGTTTTCGGCTATAAAAGATTAATAAGGGTGATGATTGTGTTTCATGCAAAACTTAGATTAATAATGGTAGTTGCTTACATCTTGATATCTATGAGTTCCTTTCTTGGCTCTACCATAGACCCACGAAGTATATGTTTAGTTGGTGTTGTTGGAGGTTTATGATAGAAGCTAATGAGTGAGAGTTTGACAGGTACTATGAGGTTAAACTTCATGAGATTGTAAGCTTGTAAGTTGGATGATGAAATTCATGCTTTGTGAAGGTAAATGGTGTAGAAGGAGCATTCGGCCATGAAAACAAAAAAAAGGGGAAATTTATGATGAATTAAGTTGGAAGCTATTATAATGTACTTGTGCATTCGGGTATGGGATGAAAAAATATATATATGAGATGGCTATAATCAGCCTTGTGATTCGGCTTTTGCATATATATATATTTGCACATGGTGTATTGGTATGATACATATATATGTCATCCCAAGGTATATGTTTATATATGGTGATGGTTTAGTTATGGAGTGAATGATGGATGCATATTGAGTTATAATATGTAATGCATTAGTTAGTAAAATGTATGTCATTTATATGTGGTACTAAGTATATAATTGGCCTCAACGTAGACATGCATATTCGACCACATGAGATAGATTGGCGTTGCATGTATTCGGTTAGAGGCAAGCATATTAATGCTTATATCTTGGCTTAGACAATCGGCTAAAAGGAGTGTGGGATAATATGTTGAGTTGATGCATGATTTCACATGTATGTGACTTTAATGTCTAATGTATAAATATGGGCTAAGTGCCTTGTGTTCCTCTTTTCGATGCTCAAATGATTAAATCAATTTATTTGTCTAATTAAGCTCAAGAGCAAAGGGGATCTAAATCCGATAAAGGGAAGGAAAAAGTGGTCAAATAGCTATCGGAATCATTCGACAACATCCGAGGTAAGTTCTTGAGTAAAAGAGCTTAAATTATGATTTGATTAGATCATGTTTTAAGCAAATTAAAATCATGCTCTTTGTGTGTGGCTATTGAGCCGAAATTGCAAGAATGATAAGTGTCTTGTGTTTGAGTTTTTATAACGAAAATGAAATACGAATGTGCCATGATTTACTGTTAAATGTGCATGGTTATTTGAATGATGTCCGGGCTAAGTCCCGAAGGCTTTGTGCTAAGTGACCATATCCGGACTAAGATCCGAAGGCATTTGTGCGAGATACTAATTCCGGGCTAAGCCCGAAGGCATTTGTGCGAGTTACTAAATCCGGGTTAAGTCCCGAAGGCAATTGTGCGAGTTACTATAACCGGGCTATGTCCCGAAGGCGTTTGAACGAGTAGCTATATCCGGTTAAATTCCGAAGGTACGTGATTTGGGAATGAATGATCTTGCTGTAGAAATTTCAGTAAATACTCTAGAAACATCCCAACATTGAGGTATGTTTCGTATGTGCTTGAATTTAGTTGAGCCCTTACAAATAAGTATTCGCTCAGTTGATAAACGAGCTATCGGCCTTTGGCTAAGTTGATCTTTTGTGTATGTACATAAGGGTTGGTAATGTGAAGCAAGTATGATATCGAAAATTTGTGCATATGAAATTATTCGTTTAGCTATATGAATGCTATACTTTTGCTGTGCTGGAATTCCTTGCTCAAAACTTACTAAGCATAAATTGCTTACTCCGTTTCTTTGATCCTCTGTTTTATAGATTTTGGTTCTCCAGCTATCGGACTCGGGATTTTGAAGTCGAAGTCGCCCACACTATCAAAGCCCCCCCCCCTTTTTGGTACAATTTTGGTTGAACTTCGAAATGGCATGTATAGTACTACCCGTTTGTTGTGGGTCATGGACCCTTTGGACTTGTATAATTTTGGATAGCCATGCGAAAATGGCTTATATATGTTTGAGTATAATGTTATAATCATTTGGTATGGATATGGTTATTGAGAGGTGTGGATATGCTTAACAAGGATTGGCCATGGGAATGGTTAATCACTATCATAAATTGTGCTATTTATGCTAAAAGGGCTAGTTGAATCATGGAAACTATGAAATAGGTAAAGTCTACCTTAAAGGCAGATGCTGACAGCAGCAGTGATGTAGATTTGGAAAATCACTAAAAATATTAGGAATGGAATTAAATAGTGAATAAATTATGTAAACGAACCTTGATGAATCTATTTTCATAGGAAAGTAACGAAACAATCATACGGACAGTATGTTAAGAGATATTCAGGTTCTTGTGAGACAGGTCCAGAACGGTTTCTGGATTTCCTGTTCCAACTTTGGAAATTCATTATAAATTAACCAGAGACAATTAGGAGTCAAGCCATATATGTATAGATTCCTCTCTGAGTTTAGTTTCTATAGAAACAAACGGAATCAGTATTGAAGCCCTGTACAGGGAGATATCCAAGTCGTAATGTGCAAAGGTCAGTGTAGTCGATCCCTGTAACATGGGAGACTTTGACTAATAAACTGTACTAATTGGCCCAACAAAAAATTCTATAAACAAATATGTATATGGGCATATGAGTCTAGTTTCAGGGAAAATTTACGGTACTGGATTCCGAGTTTCTGAACTCAAGATATGATTTTTAAAACGACTAGTACGCATATTGGCAGTGTCTGGGAAATTATTTTTAAAGTCTGTTAACACCTCGTGTTCGACTCCGGTGTCGGTCTCGGGTTCGGGGTGTTACATACAAAACAAGGAATACCATCTTTTTGTGCTTTATAGGCTTATAAACACAAGGTTCAACAACGTTTTTCTTAAATCCAAAAGTCTTGATCGTTTAATCAAATCTTTTATTCCATGAGCAGGACACTTGCTTAAGTTTATAAATAGATTTTAGTAGTTTGCAAACTTTTTACTCTTTTCCTTTGAGAACATAGCTAGTGGGTTGAGCCATGTAAATGGTCTCATCAAGATAGTCATTCAAGAATTTTTTCTTGACATCCATTTTCTAGATCTCGTAATAAAGGGTAATGACAATGGATAAGTGTATACGGATAGACTTGAGCATAGCTACTGAAGAAAAGGTCTCATCATAATCGAAACCTTTTTTCTCTGTGTAGCCTTTCCCTACAGGTCTAGCTTTATGTGTTTCCACTTTCCCTTCCGCATTTCTCTTCTTTTAGTAGATCCACTTAAACCATATGTGTTCAATCCCAATCAGTAAGTCTACAAGTTCCTACACCGTATTGGATTTCATAGAATCCATCTCGGTATCCATGGTCTGTCTCCAGAGCTTGGAATCAATGTCTTGCATAGTCTCCTAGTAAATGAGTCGATTATCATCCTCATGATTGGCTTCCGTATTATAAATACTACCATCATAAATGAAGAACTCCGGTTTCTAAGAAACTCTCTTACTACTATTGATTCCCTAATGCTGTTGATCATTTCTAGTTCATTCTACAACTTTATCAAGAATTGGACTTTGTAATTTTCCTACCATTCCGGAAAGTTCCTCGAGTATAACTTTACTTCGAGGCTTAAAGTTATCCATGTAGATTTCCTCAAGAAAAGTAGTATGAGTAGGAACTTTAATCGTATTGTCTTTTGGATTGTAGAATAATCCTCCATTTGTTCCTTTTGAATATCCTACAAACATGCGCAATTATATCCATGCATCCAACTTCTTTTCATCCTTATCTAGAACATGTACTGGAAAACTCCATCTTCTAAAGTGATTTAGAGCGGGTTTCTTTCCATGTCATAGTTCATAAGGTGTCTTACAAGCAGACTTGGTTGGCACATCATTCAGAATATATCGAGCCGTTTGTATCGCATGTCCCCAGAAGGAAGTAGGAAGTTGTAAATAGCTTAACATTGAACGAACCATGTCAAGTGAGGTTCTATTCATTCTCTCAGTTACGACATTCTGCTGTGGAGTGCTCGACACAGTCAAGTGATATAAAATCTCATTCTCTATGAGGTATCCTAGGAAATCATTGGACAAGTATTTCCCACCTCGGCCAGACCGAAGATTCTTTTTGATTAAACCTAATTGTTTTTCCACTTCTACACAGAACTCTCAAAATTTGTCAAAGGTTTTGCTTTTGGTGCATTAGATACACATATCTATATCGAGAATAGTCGTCGATAAAAGTCAAGTAATAATCATTACTTCCTCGGACATTGATCCTCATGGGACCACATACATCAGTATGCACAAGTTCTAAAAGTTGGTTAGCCCTTGTACCTTTTGCATTAAAAGACCTCTTAGTCATTCTACCTTCCAAGCAAGATTCACATTATGGAAGACTAATTTCTTTAAGCATACTTAAGGGACCATCTTTCACGAGTCTAGTGATTCTTTCTTGGTTAATATGACCAAGTTTTGAATGCCATAGGTGCCCCTTATTAGAGTGAGAAGTTTTAAGCATTTTATTTACTATTTCAATTTGAAGCATCGAGTGTTTATTTGATTTGATAAAGTAGAGATTGTTTTCTATCAATCTATTACAGATTAAAGAATAATTTCTGTGAATAGGAGTCCCTTTATTGAAAGCCACAGTATAACAGTCATAAACATGCTACAAAAATTAAATTCCTCTTAAAATGAGGTACATAAAACACGTTCTTTAAAACAATCTTCCTAATATTATAAAAGTGTAAAATAACTTCTCCCACTACTTCGGTTGAAACATAGCTCCTATCTCTAGTTCGTAACGAGAGGCTCCTATCACGAAGACTTCTCATTTTGCTAAACCCCTGTAAAGAAATACACGCCTAGTTAGTGGCTCCAGAATCAATAACCTAGTTGTCAATGAATTCTTCTACTAAGCAAGCTTCAACCTCAAAGAGTTCCATACTTTTGCCCTTTTCAGCTAGGTAATCCACATACTCCTTACAGTTTGATTTAAAATGCTCTTTCATATTGCAGAAGAAACATTTGATCTTTTTAGGATATTTTGACTTCTTAGCCTTCTTCCTATCCACACGAGGTGGAACCAAAGACCTACCCGGTTTCTTTTTTCCCTTAGCTTTCTATTTCCCCTTAGAGGAGAAGGGCCCACAGTTAAGTTTGCCTCAGCTTTCTCATGAACCAGCTTACCATAATTCAACATCAACTCATAGGATTATAACTCCTTTATAAACTGATTCAAGGTAAGCGCCTTGTTCCCCAAGTTGTAAGCAGTCCTAAAACCAGCAAACTCTTGGTTAAGGATTTGAAAACTATTTCAATTTGCGTGTTCAAATCTAATTCATCCCAATTTTCCTCTGCTATCGCAAAGAATCCCATAAGCATAAGCATATGTTCTTTGATCGGATTGCCAGTTTTCTGTTGAGAATTCATCAAATTTGTAATAGCATATTCTTGAGCCAATGCAACTTGGCCTCCAAGTAAATCCTCCAAGTTTGTCATGATCTCTTTGGCAGTAGGAAAATTCTCGTGTTGCTTTTGAAACACTCTACTCATGCTGGCTAACATATAACATCGAACAATCGAGTCAGAATCTTTCCACCAATTTCTTGGGCTGAGCTTCAAGAGGGCACATTTCATCAAGAACAAATTTTTGTTTCTCACAACTGGAAACCATCAACAGGTTCCATTTCCTTTCTTGAAAGTTATCCCTATTTAATTTATTCTCAGTAAGAATGCTAATAAGAGGATTATGAGACATATTTGAACTGAAAAAAATAAACATTTCACTAATTACTATTTTTGTATTAAGAAAATATTTTTCATTTAAGCAACATATCAAGAATGCAGTATGATGCATGAGTCTTGTATTACAACCTAGAAAAACAAATTCATTGCTACGATCATTCTCACACCCATTAACCATGTTGCCTTGGGGTCCCATGATTAGCTAGCAAGAACATGGATTACATCCAATCAGTTCGTGAATCTTAATTCTCAAGACTCCATAAGAACTAATGGTCGTTTAATGTTTGGCCATCATATCTAGCTTAAATATCGTTTATTGGGAAAATATTTAATAAAAGATGATCTTGAGTGTGTAACCATTGACTCAACACCCATCATGAACATGCTTTCATTTGTGAGTCATCTTGGGACAATCTCTCTGAAAGTCATGCATGACTAGTTTTCCTTCAAAGGAAATCCCATCTAGTGAATCCACATGACAAAGTTTACCTTAGGGTGCGCCAAGGTAGGAACCGGCTTGAAACTTTATCATGCTACCACTTAGGGACCATCAATGAAGGCCATAGGTTTTCTTCAAGTATCTTCTCCCGCTCAATATTTAAAAACATGCAAGGATTTTTATCCCAAATTTCAAGAATGATCATACAGAAGTCCTAGTGGAATTCTTACCTAACCTAAATGACATGCTTCCATTATATGCATGGCATGTTATGACAATAATATCCATTCACAAGAATCAATCAATCTTAAAACAAACAATTTTGGTTCTCCATAGTTTTTCTTTTAAGGGAAAAATAGAAGAAGTGAATGCGAACTGTGCACCAGGTAGGGTTCTAGGAAAGGGAGGTAAGTCAAATTTGACTGCTTAAAAACCAAGCCTTTCCTAGCTAGAGCCAATCCTAGACATGCACCTTGTCATTACCACGCTTCTCACAGTTATTGAATAGCCTAAATAAGTGAATAGAACAATACAGCACATGTATTTTCTCATTACCACACTTCTTATTTTTAATCGATCAACTATGGATCAACTCATACATATATCACAATTATAACATTACATAATATAAACATTATAAACAATTATAAAACAAATATATAAGGAGATAGGTAATTAAAATAAAATTGTTAGCCATGGTTTCCATGGTTCTATTTCTAGAAAATAAATGGAAAAATAAAATTACATAATTTTTCACCACAAGGCATTCCTTGGGTCTTCAACCACCATCACGACTTTTCATCGTCATGGACTACTTTTGGAAAAATTACATTTAAGTCCTATGTCCATTTTCAGCTGACAAGAATTCTATGAATTCTTTTAAAAAATAGCCCTACATGGATATGATAGTCCACGGTAAAAAATAGCCCTACGTGGATATGATAGTCCACGGTTTATTTTCTAATAATCACAACCTCAACAAAAAACATTTATATAACAAATATATAATATCACATCCATTCCCATATATGACTCAAAACATGCATAAGATCTAAAGAATGTCAATTACTATGTTATCAAATTAATCAAGAAGAAGAGAAATTTATTTTGATTATCTGTTTATACCTATAGATAGAACACAACCTGGCTCATGATACCAATTGCTGGAAAAACAAGTTTGGAAAACAAGTTTTGAAAATAGAATGAAAAATAAATTTAGGGAAAATCCAGAGTTTTAAAATTTATTCCAAAACAAGATCTTGGTAGTGATATCTAAAGTAATAAACACTTAATCAAAATTGTACCTTTTTGACTCGTTTAGGATGAGCACTTCGACCGAGTAGTCTTCTACATTATCTTCAAGCTCATGTCTGCCGAGTGTAAGCTCACTTCGAATAAAAAAAATCACAAAAATTAGCAGTGGGGTAATTTTGCAATTTCTCTAAACTTTTAAGTCAAGTTGTAAATAAAAAAAATCTCTAGAAATTTTCTGAAATAATCTATTCGGAGAATTTTCTCTCTAAAACTTTCTATTGAATTCAAGTGTGTATAAATAATCACCTAAGGCTCTCTTTATATAGGGAGAGTTTAGAGAGTTCAACTATGAATAAACTTAATCACTTTAATATTAAATTAAGAAAATACTATTAAGATAAGTATTAAATTAAATTTAATATTTAACTATTAAAATAATATTATTTTTGAAATAATTAATTTTAAAATCAAATTCTCTGGTAGAGTCCCAGTAGAAGTGTAACTCTTCCACTACTCAACCACCGACGACTAACCGTCGTCAGCCATCGGGATGCTGTCAGCCACTGGGATGCCGTCGTCGCAGCCACCCGCACCATCGTGTCCGGTGATGCAGGTGTGACACCCTTACTACACCCTGAGCCAGTTCGGTTTTTGTCGGTTCAGTTTGGGTCAATGACGACCCAACTGGTCTAGTCCAACCACTAGACCGTCGGCACAATTTCACATACCGAGCTTAGTTCGACCAGTTTTTGGGTTTTGGTCTCAGTTTTTGCTACTAGGCCTAATTTACGATCTTAAGTTCATTTTTCAAGTTCAATTACCCATTGGGTCAATTGTCTGACTTGAAAATTAACTTCCAAAAATATCATATTAATTTTAATTAATTTCGTCAATTTAATTTTACTTGATCAAAATTAATTTTTACAAAAATTACTTAGATTTTCCAAATTAATTTTTCAAGAAAATTTTTAATCAAATTCTCTAGTTGAACAATTCTCACGACCACCTAATTTAATTCCACATCGAATAAATCGACTCAATTAAATTATTCCCAAAGTCGTAGAATTTGTGTCAGCCCTAATATGGCCCTAGTCGGGAAGTAGTTTTGGGACCACAAAACTGAGTCCCGAAAATAATTAAATGTTATATTCTGTGTTTATTTCATGTGAAAGTGCATGTGTGAAAATTTCATGCTTTGATTTTGCCATTTGTGAATGAAATTATGAAATAGGACTTATGTGAAAATTTCTGAAAATGCTATAGGCTAATTTGTAGTGGCCAAATAATTTGTAGAGCAAAATAGGAGGATTTGCATGTCAAACCTCCCACTTTTATGTGTAGTGGCCGGCCATCTTGTTAATGGTAGACAATATGTGCAATTTTTTTTATTGAAGTTATGGCATAAGTATGGCACAATTAATATATGTTAGATATGTGTCATAAAAGGTTAAATAATAAGAATAACAAAATGATGGAAATGACAAAAGTTTTGTCCATCTTTGTTCATCATAGCCGAAAATAGGAGAGCAAGAGAGGAGGAAGCTCTTGAAAAATTCAGTCACTTGGGGGAAGAAGATGCAAGGTAAGTTCATGGTAGTTTGCTTCTATCTTGATGTTCATGAGTTCTTCTTGATTCTACCTTAACTCATGAAGCATATTTTGATTTTTGGTTGTGTTGTGAGCATTCGGTCATGAATTAAAATGAGGGAAATGGTTGTTGTTTCATGTTCTTTTGATGAAAAATGGAAGATAGGTGAAGTTGAGCCAAGCAAATGAGCATGCATGTGCCTTAGATGCTAAGGGGGAAAATCAGCTAACATGTTGTGTGTATTATGGCCAAATGTGAACTTGGAAAATATTGAGTAATGTTTGTGCTTTAAAATGATGAAATGGAGATTATGCTTAAGTGAAGTTATAGGTATGTGATGATTGATTTGTGATATGCATGTTTAAATAACATGCATGCAAGTTATGTGTGAAAGAGTGAATTGGTAATAAATCTGCTTGGAACAGTGCAGTAACATGATTTTGGAAAATCACCATAAATTGTGGGAGATGATTTAGAAGCTGAATAAATTATTTAATTTAATGAGTCTAGTTTCTTATAAAAGAAACCATGTAAGCAAAAGAATTTCCGATCATGAGATATTTGAAGTGATGTAGGACAGGGTCAAAATGACTTCTAGATCCCCTGTTCTGTATTTAAAAAAATATTATAAATTGTAAAAAAATGGTTATAATATGAATTTTATATTCTTAGACTCTTTAATGAGTCTAGTTTCAAATTAAATAAACAAGAACATATTTTGAATTCTATACAATGAGAAATATGATTCATAGTGAAGAGTGGTCAGATTAGTCAAACAGTGAAACAAGGGAAATTTTAAGAAAAATCTGGTATTGATTGGCCAAACTAAAAATTATAAAAATTTTATGGATAAAATATATATGAGTCTATTTTCAAGGAAAATTAATTTCACTTGATTTGGAGTTTCGTAGCTCCAGTTATAAATGATTTAGTGATTGTTGCTCAGGAAGACTGCTTGCAGTGAAATTATGATTATGTGGTAAACATTGACAAAAATTTGTTAATGAGTTGCTTATTAATTTCTTATAAGCTTACTATGATCAGTAAGAGTGAAAGTCGAATATACATATATTATATTTTTGAAAGTGATGCTTGAATAGTCAAATAATGACTAGTTTAAAATCTTTGAATTTAAGCTCAAGAGCATAGAGGGGCAAATTCGGATAAGGGAAAAGAGAAAATAATCAAATAGCCGTTGTAATCGTTCGGCAACATTCGAGGTAAGTTATTAAGTGTTTAAGCTTGATTCCTTTTTATATGCCTAAGAGTTAAATTAATATGGCAAAGAGAATGTAAATTTTATTTAGTTAATGTGCCGAATATATAATGATTTAAGGCTATAAGTCGATTATGGCTATTATGCTTAAGCTGAATTGGATTTGGAAATTTGATGCACTAAATGAGTGTTACAATGAATAAACTATGCCGTATATGTGCTGGTAGAGATATCACGATTTGTGATTATTAAATATCTAAAGGAAACCATGTTGTGTATAAAATTATTATTATTAGTCCTTTGTGGTAGCCGTATGTGGCTTGGTACTAAAGTGATTAAATGTGAACTTCGATAAGGTAAACTATTAAAAGTGTGGTGCTATAAGACTATGGGCTAATACGATATGTGGATTTGTTCCGTAAAGTAAATTATTCAGGTACGAACAACCTAATTAAGTACATGTGAATTAAATGAATTTGATGATTGATGTGAATTGAACATATAAGAAATGGTTTCATGTTTATGTTCAACTATGAGACCTTGTGTGTTAAATCGACAATCGATTTCGTTCAATACATTAAGTTGGTCAGGTATGCGATATGTACTTATGCATGTTAAATCGACTGGAATTGAATCATGAATGTGAATTGAGAAGCATAGGTAAAATGCCTATGTCATATATGTGAGTAAGGGTAAAACCATCGTAAATTATCGATAAGGATGGGCTATGTGCGGAACCATCTTATAATTGCTAATTTGAAAGGTTGTGTGCGAATCAGTGAGCAAGATGTATTGTATTGAGATGATGCTTCAGTGAAAATATACATATGTTCTTTGTGTTGAATGAATATTAAATTAAAGTTATGAGCCGTATGTGACTAGCATATCTAGTCGAATTTGATACTATTAACTGATGTACTAAGATATGTGTTCCAATGTGAAAATTAAACCCTATATGGTTGAAAGGATGAAAATCTTTGTTCATAGATTATGTGTTTCAGTTATACATGATTGAAGTATAAGTTATGAAAGTGGGAAAGAACTGGTGAAATGTTATTCGGGCCTTTGAGCCTAGCAGGCTATAATGCCGGTGAAATGTTATTCGGGCTTTTGAGCCTAGCAGGCTATAATGCCGGTGAAATGTTATTCGGGCCTTTGAGCCTAGCAGGCTATAATGCCGGTGAGATATTATTTGGGCCTTTGAGCCTAGCAGGCTATAATGCCGGTGAGATATTATTCGGGCCTTTGAGCCTAGCAGGCTATAATGCCGGGGAGATATTATTCGGGCCTTTGAGCCTAGCAGGCTATAATGCCGGTGAGATACTATTCGGGCTTTCGAGCCTAACAGGCTATAATGCTGGTGAAATGATATCGGGCCTCGAGCCTAGCAGGCGAAATGCCGGTGATTTGAGAAAAGTCTAAGACTAAGGTACCTCGTGTTAGATTGACAAATGAATATATTCAATACGTTAAGTGGGCCAGGTACGCGTTATGTACTCATATGTGAGTTTGATTTGAAGTGAATCATAAGTGTGAAATGTGATACATATGTGAACAAATGTTATAACTATATCTATGATCATGATACATTTGGTCAAGGTGTGAAAGTATGTGAAGGTATTTGATTTATTTATGTTATATGAATTTAGATTAAGTGTTATAAGAATGCTGAATGTGCATTATGTGCATGTGTATATTCGGCCAGATGGCAACATACCTAGAATATGGCCGCTTGAGAAATTTAATAATCGAAGTATAATTGCGTTTATTTGTTTGCATTGCTTAAAACTTACTAAGCTTATGAAAGCTTACTCCGTTGTTACATTCCTCTGTTTTATAGATTTTTGACTCCAGTTACCTGCTCGGGTTGGAGTTCGCTGGAGATATTATCACACTGTCGAGCTCACGCTATTGTTGTAAGTAAATCCTAGTATTTCGAGTCTATGGCATGTATAGGGTTTTAATGTTGAGTATGTGATATTATAATTTAGCCAAAGGTGTTGGCTTGTATTGATAAAGTGTTTTGGCCATGTGAATTGGCCTATGTTGGCTAGTGATGTTTTAGGCCTCGTAAGCCCATATATGGGACAGATTGCATGTGAAAAGAAAAGTTTTAAATTGATTGAAATTTTTCGGCACGATTTTCGTGTGATTGACTGAGTTTAAGTCGGGTAACACCTCAAACCCTGTTCCGGCGAGGGATTCGGGCGAGGGGTGTTACAGAATTTTCTTCTAATTCAATGCAGTCCGATCGAGCTTTTGTTGAGCTAGAAGAGGGACCAATCGAACATATGCAATTAGGCTCTGGTGGTTTGAATTATGCTCAGAAGCATAATTCCTATAATTTGTGATTACTTAATCATGGAGTCAGTCTAGAAGTACCATGATTGAAAATTCCTTATTGTACTCTTTACGAAAGCAATTCATCCAATTGCTTTTTCCAATGACCTTGCCATGTGTGTGTTACCCTCATATGATATCCTTGATTCCTTTGAGTTTAATCCGTTCACTCTGTAAAACCCCTAACCCATATCTGTCGCCGAAAAGGGGTTACGAGATAGTACCAAACGAAACAGAACTTTCTGACATTCATGGATACACATAGAAACTAATCATTTTAATTCATCACATTTGAACATATACTAAATCAAATCAAATATTATAGGTTACATATAAATTAAAAACCAAGTTACTATTCATATGGTCATTTACCTAAACTTTAGTCGAAAATATATGCAACATGCCAAATACATATGCATTGTTCAATGTTAACTTTTATTCTTCTCTATTACTATATATGCATATAACATTTCTTATAAACGAAACATTATGTCAGTCATCATATATTAAATCAACTATGAACCATTTCAAATGTAATTATTAAATCAAACATACCAAAATGTATATGCCAATATCATAACAAAAATTGTAAATACATAATCAATTCATCTGCCCACATATTCGGATATCAAGGTTAATCATATATATATAATACAAATTATACCATTCAACCACAACCTTAAATAAACCATTTTCTAATCAAACAAAGTTAATCATTTCACAACCAATGACTTCATAGACATAATCTATTAACTAAATTTATTACCACCCGAACATAATAGTGCATTTGGTTCACTTAATAACTATTCACATAACCAATACAACATTTATATAATATATTCATGAAATCAAATCAATTCACCCTAATTTAAATGTACAAATGCCAAATCCAAATATGATAGTTACACATACTATACCATATACCAAAATCTAACACAAAACCAACTTTCTTCTTATCAATTCAAGTAGTAAAGTTAACCACAAAAATTCATACAAATTTTATATACTTTATAATAAGCCAAAATATCATTTAATAAACCAATATATATATACATCAAATTGAGCATTTCACAACGCCGAATTTTATGATTGAATACTATCACATATATGTAATATAATAAATTTATCAACATAATTAATTTATAAGTCATACATACCGATATTCGACTAATTCAAATAATCAAAACACCATTCAAACATGTCATGGAATATACTTACCATAATATATTTATCCTCTATCAAATTAATAATTCATCAACTAATCTAATAATCAAACCAAACCATATAGCCAAACACCACACATATAATATATGCCATGAAATATACTTTAATATCAAGCTTATGCCATAACCGAATGCACATATAAGTATTAATATTATGTCACATAACATAACCTTATCAAAGCATATCAACCAAGATTTACATATATATATATATATATACGCAATAGTAGAACACCAAAATCAAACATGACCACCATCAAAACGAATCATTAAATCCAAACTTAATAAAGTAATAAGCAATTTTCACTTGGCTCATGCTTACATAAACCAAGATCCAACATTTCAACATATAATCTAGCCTATACATGCCATAGGTTTTAATATTTAAGCTTATAAAATATTGAAGATAGTCGATAGTGTGATAGACTTTGCTGACGATCCCCAAGCTCGTAACTGGATCTCGAAATTTATAAAACAAATGAAAACATATACACACAGAGTAAGCTATCATAGCTTAGTAAGTCATAAGCAAGTAATAATAAAATGATCATTTGTATTTAATCAACTAAACCAAATCAAATAATCTTTAATCAAATACACATTTTTAATGCTTTAAACTCATATACCATCACATGAATGATGTTTAATTATATTAACTTGGCCGAATACACATAACTTCATAAACATGTATAATTCTTACTTTCATAATGCATATTTATTTGTTCATCTCAAATATATATACTTACTTCACCTTTCAAATCAACTAATTTAGCACATACTTGACATTTTAGCTCAATTTCACATTCGATCTTAACTTGATATTACCCTTTGAACCATTCAGAATTGAATAGGATACTCGGATAATCACATTTATCACACAATGCCAACATCCCAAACGTGGTCTTACATGCTATCTCATACTGATGCCACTGTCCCAGACAGGGTCTTACACGAATCAAATACGATACCGATGTCCCAAACATGGTCTTACACGTAACCACATATTGATGCCAAAGTCCCAGACGTGGTCTTACATGAAAACACATATCGGATCCTATGCCATGACATATGTATCCTAGCCATACCTAAGGTTCATACGGGGCTTTCGGAAGTCGTAACTTAGCTGAATCAAATCGTAATACTTAATTCTCAAGTATGTACGCATTCGGTCATTATGTATATATAATCATAAAATTCGATTCAGTATTTAAAAATTATATATGTACGCATTCGGTCATTATGTATATATAATCATAAAATTCGATTCAGTATTTAAAAATTATATATATATCCAAAATTAACAGCATTTATTTGCTTATAAAATTACCTTAGATGATAAAAATCGGAACGGGACGACTAGTCCACAACTTTAGTTTTTCCCTGATCCAAATCAGATTTCTTTGGTTCTTGATCTAAACATATTCAAATTAAACTCATTCAGACATATTTTCATTCATTTTAGTCCAAAAACACATAAATGAGCTAATTACCATTTTACCCCTGACATTTTACACTTTTTACAATTTAGTCCCTATTGCACAAAACACAAAATATGTAAAATTTCAATATATCATGCTTAGGCCGAATCTTCCTTGTGTTCATACAAGTCCATACATTTCATTTATTTCACAATTTATCCCCTCAATTTATTATTTTTGCAATTTAGTCCTAATTACTCAAAATCATAAAAAATTCCAATACAAAACATGTTAATCCAAAACATATATTTCATATTTCACCAACTAACTTCACAAATATCAAATATTCATCAATGGCATAACTCAAAATATTCACCAAAAAAAAAAAATTCAAGCATGGGCTTTGTACATTACACTGCAACGATCTCAAAAACGTAAAAATTATCAAAAACCGAGTTAAAACTCACCTTGAATCAAGCTTCAATATTGTCGAACCCTTAAAATATTTTTTTATTTTTCTTATCTTTCGTTTTGGTCACCAAGAACAAAGTATGAACACTTAATTTTTATTTTATATTTTATGATATTATAACTTATTATTCATTTTACATTTTTACCCCTTTTAATGAAATATAAAACCATTTTAAATCATGGTCATTACCGTCCCTTGCATGTTATCATGGGAAAATTGCAACATAAATACCTCCATTTAAAAAGACAACAACAATCCTTCCCTTTAACAATTAACCATCAAATTTTCATTTTACGCGATTAAGTCCTTTTATTTAATCAGGCACTCAAATGACAAAATCAAAGCACGAAAATTTCACACACACAAATTCACACCTAATAAACACAGAAAATAATTTTTAAATATTTTTATAACTCAGATTCGTGATCCCAAAACCACCGTTCCGATTAGGGTCTAAATCAGGCTGTTACACACTCAATACAATCCTATTTTATCTCATTGTCACCATTGTGTCTTCTTAATTATTAATATGATCACTTTCAACAAATGAATGTGATAAATTACTTGTTTGAGAACAAGAAACCTGTGACCACGTTCCATATTTATTAATCCATACAATGGCAATGAGAGGATATTATTAACTCTTCAATTGAGCTATTAATTCCACTGTTGCTAGTAAAGTCATGCCATACACAAGTCATGTACCCAACATACTGGCTATGGGCTCGATCATCTTTAAAGCATAAGCCTCCACTTATATCAAAGCACATGAGTTGTATACGTATGGTCAGTGACTAGCTAAGGCTTTAGGTAAATCACACCATTAACATCATAAGTGAATTAGTTCACAAATGGATTCAGAATTAATTCAGCTTGGGTCTAGTCTAATGTACCATTCTACCAATGAATACATCTGTCTCTACCTGTAGACTCAACTTCTCCAATAACTAAGACTAGTCATCTCCCCAATTGGAATTGTAGACGACATTATAATTCTTCTCAGTATTTGAATTAAATGCTCACTTTGATTCTTTAATAGGATTATGGACTCATTTAGATTATCTACTGAAGTAAGTTGTCTTTCTTGCAATGTAAACGTTCTTTACAATGTCATTTATTTTCAGTTGGAACTTTAGACAATCAATGAGCTAATATTTGTTTGTCACAATATCGCTATGCATGCAAAATATAAAAGATAGAAAATACAAAAGAAATAATAGTGAAATGTGAAATTAACTTTATTTATTTATTCATCATTCAAATAAATAGAAAACAGTTATTGTTCAAATAAATATAAAACAATTACATGTTTACTATAACATAGGCATATTTCCCAACAATCTCTCACTTGTCTTAATGAAGTAAGGCTCCGTTTGTTTGCAGGTAAAATGTTTTCTAGAAAATGATTTCTGGAAAATGATTTACTTTTCTGGTGTTTGGATGAATCTGTGTAAAATATTTTCTGTTGTTTGGCAGATTTCTTGAAAATATTTTCCTGAAAAGCTGTTTTAATAAAAATTTATATATTTAAGAATTTATTATCTTTTCTTTGTTTGATTGAGTTTACTTTATATATATATTAATAAATTTATATTTTAAATTGTTTTTACATGTATTGCAATGATTTATTTATAAATAAATAAATCATTTTAAATATATAATAATACTCAATTATTAAATTAGAATATTAACCGTCATAAATTGAAAACAACCAAAGTCAAATAAATTATTTGTAATTGTGTTATAAAAAATTAAAAAATAACGATTGAATAATTATAAATTAGCTTCCAAACCACAATTAATACTAGAAATTAATAATACTATCCAAATACATAATTAGTATTACACCACATGATAACAACAACATTATCCAAGTGCATAACTAATATTACACCATATGATAACTAATATTACACCACATGATAACAACAATATTGTCCAAGTGCATAACTAATATTACACCACATTAAAAGTATCAATATCTTCAACCTTGAGAAAATTTTTGAAGCCAAATTTTTCTATGCTTCTTACTTTTAACTAAAAAAGCTTTTGCCTCAGATTCATGACTCACTAAATAATCAAACACAGAACAAAGGAAGTCATCATCAAATCCTTCTACCTCCATTGACATCACTTCTTCGTAAAGATGTGGTGTCTTATCCGCAGTAAATTGTTCCAAAGCATTAGCAATTTTGCCAAGTTGTTCACCCACAAATTTAATTTGTTCATCATTGACACTTTCTTGAGCCTTTTTTCTTTTACGTTTGGATGTGCCAGATGAAGATACATTTGTTCTTACCTCTTCAGTCGCTTCATTCTCGCAGTCTATAGGCACTGAATCTATGTTATCATCATCCAAATCTATGTCAGCAAATGTTCTGGCAAAACTCCCTATTGCCATATCTTTGCCAACAACCAAAGCCATTTCATCATAATGATCAATGCTTTTATTCAAAAATGGCTCATACTTCTTGTGCGCCTGTTGGATATTATACAAAATTAGGATAACAAGTAAAAAATAATTAAAATATACTTACTATATATATACATATATTACCATTACTGCTGCATCATATGTCGCTCTATCACATGTGATCATTTTCATGTTATCATCCCATCCAAAACCACTTTCACCCCGAATTGTGCATATAATCTGCCACTTTTTTTTACAGTCCTCAAATGATTTTCCACATGTTTTGCATCGCATTGGACTTGAAATTTTTCAGAAATAGCTTCGATAACTCGATTAATAGAAACTGCTTTGAAAGTATTAGAAGGCTTATTTCCTTTCTGGGCCTCCTCTGCTAAAATTTCAAGAAAAAGATGTTCCATCGGTTTTGTCCACGTGAATTGCTTGGAGGTCCCTTCTTTGTTGCCCTTACCCATTCTACATTAATAATTGTCATTGTCAATCATTTCAATATCCAACAAGCTTAAAACATAATAAATTCAATATCTAACAAGCTTGAAACATAATCAATATCTAACAAAATCAAGACATAATAATTTTAGAATCCAACAAATATAATAAACTAAAATTTTAGAATCCAACATTAACAAAAAAAAATTTAATACTAAAACATACATAACATAGAAACAACAACCCTAAGCCCTAAACCTACCTAATATTTCTAGCCATATAATCAGTCCACATAGTTTGTGAAATTTCATCTCTCTTAGCAGACCATTCTATTGCTTCTTCTCTTTCTTCTCGCTCCATAAGAGTTGATATTATCAAATCAGACTCAGGCTCCTCGTATAATCCTTGATTAAGTAAATCACTAGGATCAACTCCCATGATATGATTATGAATGATGCAACAAGCCAAAACTATATCTACTTGAGTTTGAAAATTCCAAAATGGTTCAGCATCTAATACACGAAACCGTTTCTTCAAAATCCTGAAAACACGTTCAATAGTGATTCGTAATGATGAATGACGAAGATTAAAGAGTTCCTTTGCATT
The DNA here is from genome assembly GCF_007990345.1 of Gossypium hirsutum. Taxonomy (NCBI): domain Eukaryota; kingdom Viridiplantae; phylum Streptophyta; class Magnoliopsida; order Malvales; family Malvaceae; genus Gossypium; species Gossypium hirsutum. Next base: position 75,489,619 of record NC_053431.1, on the reverse strand, counting down.
TTCAGGCCCCTGAGCACTAAACTCTTTTAAATGATATCGAACACCACGATATGGGGTAATAAATCCATTATGGATGCCATATCCAGCATCAGCAAGATAATATTTACCTACAATTTAACAAAACATAATTATTACTAATAAATTATGAGCTTACTGGAACTATTTGGTATTTAATGTTGTATAATTCGTACCTTCCGGAATTCTTAATCCTCTTGGGCGTGAAAGTGCATCACTTAAAATACTAGAATCATGTGCACTACCTTCCCAACCAGCTAGAACATAGGAAAATTTCAAATCAAATGTAATGGCAGCCAATACATTTTGTGTCGTCCCCCCTTTACGGCTACGAAATCTTCCTTGAATGTTAAGTGGAACGAATGCACGAACATGAGTTCCATCTAATGCTCCAATAAAATCTTTAAAATAAGGATAAAACCTTGGATTGTTTCTGATTTCACTAGGAATTGACTCATCAGGTAATCTAATAACTAGCTTATACAATTTCAAAATAGCTCTCAATACAACCCTAAAATAACGGTGAATTGTCTCAGTTGATCTATAATATCTAGATCCTATCACTCGAAACCTTACATTATGACCAATTATATGTAAAAATATAACCACTTGCTCCCTAATATTCACCGATTTAGTTGATTGTAACAAATTATTTCTACTAAGAATATCACACAAATTAAAAAATACAATCGGTCTCATCCTTATCACATCAATTCAATGCTGGTCACCACTATATAAAATACTATTAATATAATTTTCTCTTTCATAATCTCTATTCACATGAGGGTGAGAAGTAATTTCCTTCCTAGTTTTTAATCTCCGACAATTGCATGATGTTGATTACGATCCATCTACACAATACCACATAAATATTTGATCACTACAAAAAATACGTAAACTTTTCATAAGATCACATATATGACTAAAATTACCATGACTAAAGTGCATATATATATATTACGGAATATATAATTAAAGTTGATTTTATATTTCGCATTGAACCACTGTGGTCCATTGGTCTTTCTATCATTTTTAAATGTTTTAAGAATAAAAAAAAACATATTTAGAAATTGAAAATTCTTTCTGTAAGTAATAAAATATATTATTCTCTTTTTCTTGGACATAGAAGACAATATTAAATTTAAAATTTGAAATTAAAAAGTATTTGGATGAAGAAATTTGAATTAAATCCTTAGCTTTGATTATATTTTATTAGTGAAATAGAAATAGTCATCAAACATTTTTAATCCAAAAAAATGAAAAGAAAAGTAGTTAATAGTATGAATTTTCCACGTAATAATATGTATAGATTTTAGCCAGGTTGCATACGAGAGTTGGGTGGAATTTTCAAAGATTTGGGGGATAATGTTTTATGATCATATCAAAAAATATATATTTATATTTATTTGTAAAATTGGATACCATAAGAAAATATGATAAATTTATTTAATACAATATTTAATATTTAATAACTTAAAAAATAAAAGCTTAGTTAATAAAATTGTAATTTAACTATAAAATTAATATTTTAATATTTTAAATTGAAAATTTGTAATATAGAAATTATGTATAAACTATACTTAAATTTGTTAAAATTTTAAATGGAAATAATGATTGATGTAATTATGTTTTAATATAAAAAAACATCAACCATGTTTAAATTAAAAAAATCGGAGGGAAGAAAATGGATCAAGAGGCAGAGCCCACCACCAAAATCTAGAATATAGAAATTGAACTTGTCACTATCTTTTATTCTCAAAAATCGAAATCATGCATATGTCATAGTAAAATATTTATAAACCATAAACCAGATGCATTAAAATGATAAGATCAAAATAAGTAATAGGCACTTTAGGCACCTAAGACTTCAGTAAGCATTTCTATTTCAAACAGCATGCAGCAATTAACAATTTACCAGCAAAACAATCCTTTGTTAATTAACCCACCATTAATATGCATATTACAGTACAAATCAAAAGGGAGAACACTACGAGAGTGTTATTTATCTTTCTAATTTCAAATTTAAATTTGTACTAATTATTCTTTATGACAAACAAAGAAGAAACTAAAATCCACAGTGGTTATTAAGCACCAAAGTGAAAATTTTACACAAGGCGGGATGATCATTTGCCTTCTAAGTAGAAAGCAAGCCTAATTCGACAAAGTATGCTTTAGTTCTTATCCAAGAAAAGAGAAGACTACTTGACATAAAGAAATGTCCTTTAAAACATCTATTCTAAAGCTCTAGGCACTAGATTTACTGAAGCAGGCTTGCAAATTTAACTTGATTCAATCAAGTTCAAATTTCAACTTAACAAAGCTAGGACAAGGCAAACCAAGCTATCATACAACTTCATTTTGCATCAAATACTTAGATACCAAAAACCCAAAGTTCAGCTCACTTGGTTCATCTATCTAGTAGGGATTAATTTGTACAAAAAAGTATGATAGTAAATACCCAATTCCACAAATCATCTTAAATCAGAAAAAGAAAGAAAGACAACCAAAATGAATATACCTCCTCCAAAATCATATCATTTCATCAATTGAATATATATATATTAAACAAATCAAGTACAACTTAAAGCGCTAATTGATATATTAAACAAAATGAAATCAAAGAACACAGAAAGGAAAACACTTTAAATAATCATATAACATATAATCCAGAAAGAAACAAAAATATATATTTTTTTAAACAGATTTTCAAATCTGTTTTATAAGAAGAATCCAAATTTGCTTTTAACATTTCCAGTTGGTGGAGCCTAATTCATATACTTCTTGTGTTGGCAAAATTAAGATGTTCGGATCCTAAGAGTATTTGTGCTAGAACTAGTAGTGAAGCTTCTGGTTCTATAGGCTCACAAAGTATATGACACAACTAACCTAAAACAACACATGAGAACACCAGTCAAAACCCATCGAATGAAAAATGATAATCCCACCAACAGCCGAAAGTATAAGCCAAAGTCACTGCCAACTACCAAGAGAATGACCACGGTTTGTTAGTATGGCAAAAAAAGCCGAAACAACAAGAATGAAAAGAACCAAAAGAGGGACAACAACCACACGTTAATCTCAATCCAAGGGAATCAGAATCCATATGTAAAAGAGAATCACCAAAACCACAACCCCACATCACAAAACCCATCACCAAAACAAAATGAAAAAGCAGAATAATAAGATGCCATACCTTGCAAGGAAGAATGAGATCCTGAGAAAGAGGGGAAGACAGAAAACGAAACAGCAGTGTGTGTAAATTTTACCTGACCAGAAATGAAATGCGACGAATTAAGGAAAAAGGGAAGAGATTTGAAGAACGAAAGAAGAAGAAGACATGGAAAATTTTGAAGAATGGAAGAAAAAGAAGGCAGAACGGATGAAAAACAAAGCTTTACCTGGATGAAGAGGAGATGGAAAATATCTTACACAATTGAAATCGGTAAGATGTTTTCCCCAAATTGAAGGGGATTTTACCCGTGTCCAGCAAAATATTTTCCCTTTGGAAAATGTTTTCAAGCATCCAAACACGGTAAAACCAGGAAACATTTTCCAAAAAATGTTTTCCTGGCTTCGAAACGGACCCTAAATGTGTCATGTTTCGCATTCCCATATCCTCGATATGTTTGTTAAAACTCCTAGTTATAAGAGTCCTAGTAAACGGATCTATAGGGTTAATTTTAGAAGCTACTTTCATTACATCTACAATTCCTTCGGCTACTGCATCTCGTATTAAATAATACTTTCGATCAATGTGTTTCGTGATCTTGTGACTTCTCATTTCCTTGGTATTTGCTATTGTAGCACTGTTATCACAATACAATGTTATAACTTTTTCTATATCAGGAACAACTTCAACTTCAATTAAGAAATTTCGAAGCCATATTGCTTCTTTCATTGCCTCAGAAGTATCCACATACTTGGCCTCCATTGTAGAGTCACTAGTGTAAGTTTATTTTACACTCTTCCATACTATGGCTCTACAGCCTAGAACGAATACATTTTCTGACGTTGATTTCCTCGAATCTTTACAGGTTTGGAAGTCTGAGTCTGTGTATCCAACAAGAGTAAGGTCCTCCCCAGAATACATAAGCATATAATCCATGATTCTTTTAAGATACTTAATATATGCTTTACAACTTTCCAATGCCTGAGACCTAGATTCGCCTGATATCGACTAACAATTCCTACCATTAAACAAATATCTAGACATGTACAGAGCATCATATGCATAAGGCTTCCAACTACTGAAGCATTTGGAACCTTACTCATATGCTTTCTTTCTTCCATTGACTTAGGACAGTCATCTATAGAAAGATGAAAACCTGATGCAATCTGTAACACCCCAAACCCGGCCTGGAAGTTTGGCTCGAACTTGGCGTGTCACATTGAAGTGTTTTTCGAAAACCATGTTTCCATTAAAAACCCTTCTTAATAATTAAAAACTTATACCCTTTTTAAACCTTGTTAGAAAACCTCAGCTGAATAACATTCTTAACAACTTTGTAAAAATCTTGGTAGTTGCGGAAACTTACTTTAAAAACAATTGCGGTTACGTGATGTTTTGAATAATAGTAGTTGCTTTGGAAAATCGTGTTCTAATACTAGCAATTATAAGAACAATAAATAAAATTCCAAATTTGAAATCCAGAAAATTACAACGGCTTTACTACAACCCACATAAAATAATTTAAAGGTAATAATCAAAACTGTAACATAAACAGTGTGTGTGGCTTCCTCCGAGCCCCTAGCAACCCTGATCCATCTAAGGCTGGAAATTACCTGAAAGGTTAATAAACGGGGTGAGTTTACAAAAACTCAGTGTGAAATCCCCTACTATAAAAAGGAACAGTCAGTCATCTAAAAGAATTAAAAGTCTGGCCCCAGCCTTACTTACAATTTCAGTACCAATTGGGTCTTAGCCCATTACAACAGACAGTACCAGATGGACCTTAGCCCATTACAGAATAAGAAACATTATCAGAATTGGAACCAAAATGAGAATCAGAATCAGAATCAGTAACAGAATCAGAATCAGAATCAATATTAGTAACAGAATCAGAATCAGAATCAGAATTAGGTGACAGAATCAGAATCAGAATCAGTAACAGAATCAGAATCAGAATCAATATTAGTAACAGAATCAGAATCAGAATCAGAATTAGGTGACAAAATCAGAATTAGAATCAGTAACAAAATCAGAATCAGAATCAGTATTAGTAACATAATCAGAATTACGTGACAGAATCAGAATCAGAATGTGAATGCAATCCCAACCCAATCCAGCCGTATACACCCCCGTACCAACCTTACACCATGTGGGGAGACAACTCGACCCACCCATCTGCTACACACCACAGAATTTGCAGCATGGCTGCCAGAACAGATATCGTGACAGAGTCACCAGATACAGATATTGTGGCAGAGCCACCAGAATCAGATAATGTGGCAAACCCACCTAACAGATACGTAGCACAAAGCCATAGATAACTGTAATAACTTCGGCACATAGCCATCAGTGACGGTAATATAACTGGCGCACAGCCTTCGGTAAATATGATCGACACAGAGTCGTCAACAAATATGTTAGGCACATAGCTACAGGTAAATACGTTTGGCACGAAGCCATAGTCAAGATGGCACAAAGCCATATTTAGGTTGGCACAGAGCCATTAATAACGGGTCTATAATCGGCACGAAGCCCACAACAACGGCACACAGCCTTCGGTAGCGTGATCGGTCAACAGATATTGTGACAGAGTCACCAAATACAGATATTTTGGCAGAGCCACCAGAACAGATATTTGTGGCATAGCCACCAGAACGCTTCCTCCGTACAAAATCCCAACCCATGCAACATGTCATGTATGCAGAATGTCATGCTCATATTTGAATCAAACAATCACAGCGAATTCATTCATATCACCAACATATATTCACAATCAAATCCGTCAAACACACAGTCCAAGTCAGTCACTTGCCCACAAGGGCAAAACAGTCATTTAACACCCTAGGGGCAAAATGGTAATTTTACCCCACAAGGGTATGTCGATAATTCTACCCTATAGTGGTATTTTGGTATTTCTACCCTACAAGGGTATTTCGATAATTCTACCCTACAGGGGTATTTTGGTAATTCTATCCTATAAGGGTATTTCAGTAATTCTACCCTAGAGGGGTATTTCGGAAATTCTACCCTACAGGGGTATTTCAGTAATTTCACAATCAAGGGTAAAATGGTAATTCTGTAAATCGAGGGTAAAACGATAATTTTGTAAACTGAGGGTAAACCAGTAATTCTGTAAATCAAGGGTAAAACGGTAATTTTACAAATTGAGGGTAAAACGGTAATTCTGTAAATCGAGGGTAAAACAGTAATTCTGTAAACTGAGGGTAAAACAATAATTCTGTAAATCGAGGGTAAAATAGTAATTCTGTAAACTGAGGGTAAAACGATAATTCTGTAAATCAAGGGTAAAACGGTAATTTTACAAATCGAGGGTAAAACGGTAATTCTATAAATCGAGGGTAAAATAGTAATTCTGTAAATTGAGGGTAAAACGGTAATTCTATAAATCGAAGGTAAAATGGTAATTCTATAAACTGAGGGTAAAACGGTAATTCTATAAATCGAGGGTAAAACGGTAATTTTAAAAATCGAGGGTAAAACGGTAATTCTGTAAATCGAGGGTAAAACAGTAATTCTGTAAATCAGGAGTACTTTGGTAATTTTATAAGTCGAGGGCATTTCAGTAATTGGTAAACTAAAGTATTCTAAACATGGATAACAATACGAATGGGCCTAAAGCCTATTCTCGGCCCAAATGGGCCCACACGCTCATGTGGCCCTTTTAGCCCAAACCTAGCCACAGATATGCGATTCACCTAGCCTAGTCCAATATTTACTACACAATCAAACAACTTATCCAATTGGGCCCGTAGGCCCATTGGGCCCACATGGCCCATTTCGGCCCATCGCGGCCCGAAGTAGCCATCTAACAACAAGAGTAGTGATAAATACACACCTGATTGGAGACTGGAGTTAATCCACGCTCCGAGCACTCTTAGCCGACGCCCAACCCAAACGAGCACGCCATAAAGCGAAAGGGATCAGCCAAGAAAGGTACTTTTACTCTCCTCATGGTTCTCTGTATTTAAAGCCAGTTTCCCATCCACTCTTATGTTAGCTTCCCGATGTGGGATCCCTCCAACATCAGAGTTTAAATTCAACACCAACTCTTGCCGCCCCCTGTTAGCAAAATAAATGCTTTTTGCTTGCTATGGGATTCGAACCCATGCCTCCCCTCAAATGCTCTGCACGCCACTTGCCACTAAGCCATAAGGTTTTTTGTGTCACAATTTCTCCAACAATATTCTTAAGGCCTACCTACTACACCCAGGGTTTGATTCACCTTAAACCAAATTTTTTGCTAGAGTCCAGGTTTAAACCCATGACTTCTCCAACACTTCTCAACACACTTAACCACTAAAACAAGCCTTCATTAACGAAATTTGCATGCACAACAGAATATTATAAGCTGCCTTCAACCGCTCCCATGCTCAAGGCCCAAAACTTCTAGGCCCAAATTCAGGGTGTTACAACTCTACCTCCCTTAAAGAAATTTCGTCCTCGAAATTTCCATCTAACAGGGTAGTCGTGTAACATCTAACCCACTATGCTACCGCTGCGCACTCTGATCCTACTATCACTATCACACTTCAACTAGAACTTGAAACATCTTATACATACAACACTTATTCACTGAAGTAGACACATATTTATCACACATATATACAATTTTATATCCAAACATCACATCCACATAAAATAAATACCAAATTTAAATTCAGACCAATATCTAAGGAATCCATAGTATTTCAATTTCTAAATAGACAAAAGTATTCAGAAGACTTACGGATTCGACGCCGGAGACTCGGTGTGCCACACTTTTTAAGAGAAATACTTCAAACAGACCACGTGGTTGAAAATAATTTTCTAAAATTCAACCTTTGAAAACCCAATCCACAGCTGAGTTGTTGCAACCCAGGCTCTGATACCACTAAATGTAACACCCCAAACCTGGCCTGGACGTTTGGCTCGAACTTGGCGTGTCACATTGAAGTGTTTTTCGAAAACCATGTTTCCATTAAAAACCCTTCTTAATAATTAAAAACTTATACCCTTTTTAAACCTTGTTAGAAAACCTCAGCTGAATAACATTCTTAACAACTTTGTAAAAATCTTGGTAGTTACGGAAACTTACTTTAAAAATAATTGCGGTTACGTGATGTTTTGAATAACAGTAGTTGCTTTGGAAAATCGTGTTCTAATACTAGCAATTATAAGAACAATAAATAAAATTCCAAATTTGAAATCCAGAAAATTACAACGGCTTTACTACAACCCACATAAAATAATTTAAAGGTAATAATCAAAACTGTAACATAAACAGTGTGTGTGGCTTCCTCCGAGCCCCTAGCAACCCCGATCCATCTAAGGTTAGAAATTACCTGAAAGGTTAATAAACGGGGTGAGTTTACAAAAATTCAGTGTGAAATCCCCTACTATAAAAAGGAACAGTCAGTCATCTAAAAGAATTAAAAGTCTGGCCCCAGCCTTACTTACAATTTCAGTACCAATTGGGTCTTAGCCCATTACAACAGATAGTACCAGATGGACCTTAGCCCATTACAGAATAAGAAACATTATCAGAATTGGAACCAAAATGAGAATCAGAATCAGAATCAGTAACAGAATCAGAATCAGAATCAATATTAGTAACAGAATCAGAATCAGAATCAGAATTAGGTGATAGAATCAGAATCAGAATCAGTAACAGAATCAGAATCAGAATTAGTATTAGTAACAGAATCAGAATTATGTGACAGAATCAGAATCAGAATGTGAATGCAATCCCAGCCCGATCCAGCCGTATACACCCCCGTACCAACCTTACACCATGTGGGGAGACAACTCGACCCACCCATCTGCTACACACCACAGAATTTGCAGCATGGCTGCCAAAACAGATATCGTGACAGAGTCACCAGATACAGATATTGTGGCAGAGCCACCAGAATCAGATAATGTGGCAAACCCACCTAACAGAATACGTGGCACAAAGCCATAGATAACTGTAATAACTTTGGCACATAGCCATCAGTGACGGTAATATAACTGGCGCACAGCCTTCGGTAAATATGATCGACACAGAGTCGTCAACAAATATGTTAGGCACATAGCTACAGGTAAATACGTTTGGCACGAAGCCATAGTCAAGATGGCACAAAGCCATATTTAGGTTGGCATAGAGCCATTAATAACGGGTCTATAATCGGCACGAAGCCCACAACAACGGCACACAGCCTTCGGTAGCGTGATCGGTCAACAGATATTGTGACAGAGTCACCAAATACAGATATTTTGGCAGAGCCACCAAAACATATATTTGTGGCATAGCCACCAGAACGCTTCCTCCGTACAAAATTCCAACCCATGCAACATGTCATGTATGCAGAATGTCATGCTCATATTTGAATCAAACAATCACAGTCAAGTCATTCATATCACCAACATATATTCACAATCAAATCCGTCAAACACACAGTCCAAGTCAGTACTTGCCCACAAGGGCAAAACAGTCATTTAACACCCTAGGGGCAAAATGGTAATTTTACCCCACAAGGGTATCTCGGTAATTCTACCCTATAGGGGTATTTTGGTATTTCTACCCTACAAGGGTGTTTCGATAATTCTACCTTACAGGGGTATTTTGGTAATTCTATCCTATAAGGGTATTTTAGTAATTCTACCCTATAGGGGTATTTCGAAAATTCTACCCTATAGGGGTATTTCAGTAATTTCACAATCAAGGGTAAAACGGTAATTCTATAAATCAAAGGTAAAACGATAATTTTGTAAACTGAAGGTAAACCAGTAATTCTGTAAATCAAGGGTAAAATGGTAATTTTACAAATTGAGGGTAAAACGGTAATTCTGTAAATCGAGGGTAAAATAATAATTCTATAAATTGAGGGTAAAATGGTAATTCTATAAATCGAGGGTAAAATAGTAATTCTATAAATTGAGGGTAAAACGGTAATTCTGTAAATCGAGGGTAAAACGGTAATTTTACAAATCGAGGGTAAAACGATAATTCTATAAATCGAGGGTAAAATAGTAATTCTGTAAACTGAGGGTAAAACGGTAATTTTGTAAATCGAAGGTAAAACGGTAATTCTGTAAACTGAGGGTAAAACGGTAATTCTGTAAGTCGAGGGTAAAACGGTAATTTTAAAAATCGAGGGTAAAACGGTAATTCTGTAAATCGAGGGTAAAACGGTAATTCTTTAAATCGGGAGTACTTTGGTAGTTTTACATGTCGAGGGCATTTCAGTAATTAGTAAACTAAAGTATTCTAAACATGGATAACAATACGAATGGGCCTAAAGCCTATTCTTGGCCCAAATGGGCCCACACGCTCGTGTGGTTCTTTTAGCCCAAACCTAGCCACAGATATGCGATTCACCTAGCCTAGTCCAATATTTACTACACAATCAAACAACTTATCCAATTGGGCCCGTAGGCCCATTGGGCCCACATGGCCCCTTTCGGCCCATCGCGACCCGAAGTAGCCATCCAACAACAAGAGTAGTGATAAATACACACCTAATTGGAGACTGGACTTAATCCACGCACCGAGCACTCTTAGCCGACGCCCAACCCAAACGAGCATGCCATAAAGCGAAAGGGATCAGCCAAGAAAGGTACCTTTACTCTCCTCATAGTTCTCTCTATTTAAAGCCAGCTTCCCATCCACTCTTATGTTAGCTTCCCGATATGGGATCCCTCTAACATCAGAGTTTAAATTCAACACCAACTCTTGCCGCCCCCTGTTAGCAAAATAAATGCTCTTTGCTTGCTATGGGATTCGAACCCATGCCTCCCCTCAAATGCTCCATACGCCACTTGCCACTAAGCCATAAGGTTTTTTGTGTCACAATTTCTCCAACAATATTCTTAAGGCCTACCTACTACACCCAGGGTTTGATTCACCTTAAACCAAATTTTTTGCTAGAGTCCAGGTTTAAACCCAAGACTTCTCCAACACTTCTCAACACACTTAACCACTAAAACAAGCCTTCATTAGCGAAATTTGCATGCACAACAGAATATTATAGCTGCCTTCAACCGCTCCCATGCTCAAGGCCCAAAACTTTTAGGCCCAAATTTAGGGTGTTACACAATCGGCTAAACACCTGGCTTTGCATCGGTCATTACAAAAACGTTCCAGTACCTTAGCTTGAGATAGTGCTATCGTTTTATTCTTTTGATCCCTAAGGATTTGAATTCCAATAATATAACAAGCTTCACCTAAGTCCATCATGCTAACCTGTTAAGCTACCCGCAATTTAATTGATGATAATTCTCCTACATTGTTTCTAATAAATAGAATATCACCGACATACGAAACAAGGAATACCATCTTTTTGTCCTTTATACACTTATAAACACAAGGTTCATCAATGTTTTTCTTAAATCCAAAAGTCTTGATTGTTTAATCAAATCTTTTATTCCATGAGTGGGACGCTTGCTTAAGTTTGTAAATAGATTTTAGTAGTTTGTAAACTTTTTACTCTTTTCCTTTGACAACATAGAAAGTGGGTTGAGCCATGTAAATGGTCTCATCAAGATAGCCATTCAAGAACTTTTTCTTGACATCCATTTGCTAGATGTCGTAATCGAGGGCAACGACAATGGATAATAGTGCAACAACCCGATTTAGACCCTAATCGGAATGGTGATTTTGGGACCAAGAATCTGAGTCCAAAAAATTTTAAAAATTATTTTATGTGTTTATTATGTGTGAATTTATATCTGTGAAATTTTCGTGATTTAATTTTGCTGTTTAGGTGTCCGATTAAATAAAAGGATTTAATCGCGTAAAACAAAAATTAGGTGGTTATTTCTAAAAGGGGCTAATTTGCACTTGGCTTTTAAAATAGAAGCCTTTAAGAGATAATTAGGCCATTATTAAAATGGGTGGACGGTAATGGACATATGTTATATAATTTTATTATTTCATTAAGGTTAGTTTGGTAAATTAGTAATAAGTTAATATATATGGTAATATATCATAAAATAAGCCATAATCATTCTATTTCATGTTCTTGCACCGAAACTAAAACAAAGAAAAAAAAAGAAAACAAAGGCTAGGGTTCGACACTTTGTAAAGCTCAATCAAGGTTTGATTTTGTTCTATTTTTGATAATTTCTATGTTTTTGATATCGTTGCTCAGTATTCTTTAAGACCCAAGCTTTAATTATTGATTTTGCTGAATATTTTGAGTTATGCCATTGTTGTTAGCTTGTGATTTTTGTTGTTTGATGATGAAATATGAAAGATATGTTTTAGATTAACATATTTTGTATTGGAGTTTTTGATGATTTTGAGTAATTAGGACTAAATTGCAAAAATAATAATTTGAGGGACTAAAATGTGAAATGAATGAAATATATGGGCTTGTATGAACATTAGGAATATTTGGGCAAACATGGGAACCTTGAAATTTTGAATATTGTGTTTTGTGCAATAGGGACTAAATTGTAAAAATTGTAAATGTCAGGGTAAAATGGTAATTTTCCCATTTATGGTTTTTTGGACTAAATTGAATGAAAATATGTTTTAATGAGCTTAATTTGAATATGTTTAGATCAAGAACCAAAGAAATCAGATTTGGATCGGGGAAAAACACAAGTTATCGACTAGCAGCCTTTTCTCGTTTTATAACATCCGAGGTAAGTTTATAAGCAAATAGACGTATCTAATTGTAGTTAAATGCTAAATATTATGCTGGTATAGAAAATATGAATTTATATATGCCATTGCTGAATGTGTATAAGCTTGGTAATCATGTTCGGGCATTCGTTTCGACTGAGTTACGACGTCCGAATGCCTCGTATGAACCTTAGGAATAGCTAAAATACATATGTCATGACATAGGATTCTGATATACGTGTGCGAATAAGACCATGGCATCATATGTGATTCCGACATATGTGTACGAGTAAGACCCTGTCTGGGACAGTGGCATTGTTATGTGACTACATGTAAGACCACGTCTAGGACGTTGGCATTTTACGATATATGTGATTATCCGAGTGTCCTATCCGATTCTGAATGGTTCATCGAGCAAAGGTAAATCGTGATTGAATGTGTAAATGAGTTAAAAAGCCAGGTATGGTTTAGCTTGTTAGCTATTGTTAATAAGGTATGTGTGAGACATGAAATTTGATAAGTTTTATGTGATGCAAAGGAAAAACATATATGAAATAAACAAGTATATTTGATTTGAACAAATGTTATGAATATTATGGGATTAATTTTGGATATAGATATATATGTGATCATATGTGTGTTCGGCCATACTAGTAGTAAATGTACATGATATTATTAGTTGGATTCTTGAGCTTATACGAATAAGTATATACATGTGTTTGATTGTATAGTGATATTTTAACCTAGAAAGTTGATTTTACATTCGGTTAATATGGTTGTGATAGCATTCGGCTATGGTAGTATTATGCATGAAAATGCAATCATTTATTTCACTTGTAAGTTCGAAGTTAAGATTGGCATTGTTAATACAATTCGACTCAACTTGAAATGAATCGACTATATCTTGGAGTTGTTTATTTGCTTTAACTTACTAAGCTATGTTAGCTTACTTTGTGTATATGAATCTTTGTTTTATAGATTTTGGATTCAACTTACAAGCTTGGGGATCGTCAGCAAAGTCTATCACACTATCTACAGCTTCGGTATTTAAATAATCAAACTCGTATTATGGCATGTATAAGCAGGATTTTGGTTTGAAATAATGAACTTTGGTTATGTATAAGGCCATGTGAAAATGGCTTAATTTTATGCTAGATTTTTTTTTGGTTTTGGCATATTTGTGGTTTAAGTTTATTTGGTTATTTTACTATGTGCTATGAATGAATATCTCATGTGTTATGTGATTGTAAATAGTTGATTAATGATTTTAGTTGAGGCTTGAAGAAATCGATCATAAGTATGGTTGATTACCTTGGTTGTGTTCATTCTAATATGAATTAGAAAGGTGAGGTTGATTATTATGTTTAGACTTAATTTGTTATGTCTTTAAATGAAACATATTAACAAGTTTGATTGTTGATAAAATTATAATAGAAGTCTTGTATATGTGAGTAATTTATAGTAATGAGGTTCGGCTATGATAGTATGTTTTAGGCATACTTAATTTGTTTTTAATAAAATTATGTAATGTGATAGTTAGTGATGGGTGAAAGTATACTAGTTAAATAGATTCGATTATTAAGTGTTAAATGATGTATGTGGTTCATGATTAATTTAGTCGACTATTTGGTATGTATTTATTGCTTTAATGTTAAGTGTGGCGTTGGAATATGGGTAAGTGCACACCATATATGTATATGTGATGATTCAGTTATAAATAAATGTTTAGTTTTATATTGAGTCTATAACAAAGGCGTAGTCATAATACATACATTTATCATGATGATATGTACATTCAGTCATATGGTTCTTTATGAAAGTCATTGAGTTAATACAAATTATGAACTTAGTAGGTGTTCATTATGAATTAAGTTAAGACATGCACACTTGACATTTGGATTTGTTTTATTAAGTAAGTTTCTACGTGTCTCGAATGCGTTCAAGGTGTTCATATTTATGAGTGCTATTTACCTTCGTATATGGCTAAAAGAACCTATTAACTAAGTGTAAGTTGAGAATGTGTATAATGATATACATATATTGACCGATTAAACCAAGAAATATAGTGAGTTGGTTTATAACCTAGTAATTGCTTTTAATAGTAATAAATTGTAAATCGTGTGAGATATGTATAGATTACTTTGTTAATGCTGCAGATTTGAAATTGTTGATGCAAATTATATTTTATATTGTTACTTGTGAACGTACGTCTATTTATTTTAACATATGATATGCAATGTCCAAATTTAAAAGTTGTATTAGTTTATGTAAATGATTTGATTTAACTTTTGAGACTTGATTATCTGAGTAATTATATATATTTATGTATTTAATTGTTTGGGATTATGTTTTGTTCTGTAATGCCTTATGACTCTATTTCGGCGACGTATACGAGTTAGGGGTGTTACATTTTATTGGTATCAAAGCTATGGTTTAGTCGGTTATAGGACTAACGTAGCGTGTGTGAGTGTAGCTGTTCATGCCATAATTATATACTGCGATAGTGTGATGACTTCTGACATTTGAAATGTGTTTTCATATAGTAAATGGATCCCGGCAGAGTTGTAGCTGATGATGTCGAGAGTGTAGCGCCTACTCCCGCGCAAGGGACAGCTCTAGTAGATTCTCGACCGATTTCGAGTAACCAGGGAGGAGAGGCTAGACAAGCCTTTTACCAAATGAAGAATGACTGATTTACTCAGTATATTCGGACTAACCCAGCTGCACAACAACCTCCATCCCTGATTAACCTGTCTTTGATGCCTGCTATACCTTAAGTAAGTGATCCGTTGAGATTACATAAGCCACATGTGGATTAAATCTACTGATGATGATAATGCTGAGCGGGCTGAGTTCTGGCTTGATAATACTATCCGGGTGTTTGATGAGTTGATTTGTACCCCAGATGAATGTTCGAAATGTGCCATATCATTGCTACGAGACACAACATATCACTGGTGGAATACCCTAGTATCAGTGGTTCCGAGAGAGTGGGTGACCTAGGAATTCTTTCAGACTGAGTTCAAAAAAATATATCAGCCAGAGATTTATCGACCAGAAGCGCAAGGGATTTCTGGAGCTGAAACAAGGTCGGATGACTGTGACAGAGTATGAGCAGAAATTCGTAAGACTCAGTCGGTATACTCAAGAGTGTGTTTCTACTGAAGCCATAATGTGTAAAAGATTTGAAGATGGGTTGAACGAAGACATTAAAATTCTAGTTGGCATACTTGAGATAAAAGAGTTCGTGATACTAGTTGAGGGAGCTTGCAAAGCTGAAGAGCTCGGGAAAGAAAAAAGAAAAGCTGACTTTAAAGCTAGAGATGCACGCAAAAGAACATCCGATAAGTCATTCCAGTCAGCATCAAAGAAGTTTCGAGATGATTTCAGTCGTTCTAAGGCCACTTTAAGTTACTCCAGACAGGATCAGAATAGACCATCAGTGAGCTCGAGGGCTACCTCAGTAGCGAGTGTGGGTAATGTTAGATCAAATCAACTCGAGTGTAAACATTATGGCAAACGACATCTCGACTGTTACAGGTTACATGATCAGGATTGTTTTAAATGTGGATCTATGGATCATTATATTTGTGATTGCCCAATGTTAGTTGAAGAAAATCCAGTACAGAATACGAGATCGGGTAATACTGCAGCTCGAGGTAGGCCACCCAGAAATACTGGTAATGCTAGTGGCAGTCAGAGAGGGACTAAAGATACAACAGTCAGATCTGAAGCTCGTGCATCTGCCAGAGCCTATGCTATTCGTGCACGAGAAGAGGCTTCATCCCTAGATGTTGTTACTGGTACTTTCACTCTTTATGATACTAATGTAATTGCATTGACTAATCCTGGTTCTACTTATTCTTATGTGTGTGAGACATTAGTATTCAACAAGACTCTACCTGTTGAGTCTACTAAGTTTGTGATTAGAGTGTCAAACCCCTTGGGCCTATAACACCCCAAACCCAGCTTAGACGTTACGACCAAATCTAGCGTGTCACATTGAAGCGTTATTAGAGAAGTCATGTTTTATCTAAAATCTTTCTTAGTGTTTAAAGAATATTTTCGTTTTAAATTAAAGTGAATGGAAGCTGCGCACCAGGTAGGATTCAAGAAAAAAAGAGGTGAGTCAATTAGACTGTTAAGTACCTAGCTCTTCCATGATCCCATCCTAGACATGCACACATCCATTGCCACACTTTAAGCTTATTACTTGTCCACGAATAACAAATTAAGTTTAAGTCTATGTTAAATATTTATTTCCTTTGAAAACATTTACGTTGCGGAAGCTTTGCTCGGTTATCGTGATATTTTGAAAATATATAACTTTTATAAAATGCGCCCTAGAGCTAACCAATTTTAAGGAATCAATTTAAGTGATGTGAATCTCAAGTTGAAAATGATTTAAGTAATTTAAAAACCCAAAATAAAAATAATAGAGCGGCTTTATTACAACTTTAACCAAAATAGAAATAATCAAAAATAAATGCGAAATTTAAAAGGAAGCCACTTGGAACTTATTTAAAACCAGAGATTTAATCTTCGTGGCCACTCTGAATCCCGCCCAGCTCCAAGTCCACCAACTGGGGCTCACCTGCAAGGATGGAAGAGAAAGGGGGGTGAGTTTGGAAAACTCAGTGTGTATGGAAAATCCATCCAAAGCCCAAGTCAGCTCAAGCCCATTGGGCCTAAGCCCTATTCAGATAACAGCGGGTACTGGGCCGAAGCCCCTTTTCAGATAATAGTATGGCCCATAGGCCCATTCCAGAATAGAACAGACATATTCGTGTATGCAAGCCCAACCTAGCCTATAACCAACCGCTACACTCCATGTGGGGAATAGCTCAACCCACCCAGCCCTACACTCCATAGTTGCAGCGTAGCTGCTCAGATATCAGTAAGTTGAGGCAAAGCCTCCAGTGCATGGTCAAGCCACTTTCAGTACTTCCTCCATCAATAACCCAGTCCCATGCATCAGATAATAATAACATGGCATACAGTAAATAGTAATAGTCAAACATGCATTCAGGTCAACCTTAACCCTAGAGGTATATCAGTAATTTTGCTCCTAGGGGTAAAACTGTAAACTTTCCACCTATAAAGGTATTTTAGTAATTTTTATCAGTTTTAAGGGTTCTCATGAATGTTACGGTCCTTACTAGCCCATTTGTCATTGCAGTAATTTATTTATCTCAATTTCACAATTTTAGCCATTGGGCCTTAGAATCCCTAATGGGCCCTACAGTATCTGTGACAGCCCTAATTTGGCCCTAGTCGGAAAGTGGTTTCGGGATCACAAAACCGAGTCACAAAAATAATTAAATGTTATATTCTGTGTTTATTATATGTGAAAGTGCATGTGTGAAAATTCCATGCTTTGATTTTGTCATTTGAGAGTAAAATTATGAAATAGAATCTATGTGAAAATTTCTAAAAATGCTATAGGCCAAATTGTAGTGGCCAAATAATTTGTAGTGTAAAATAGGAGGATTTGCATGTCAAACCTCCCATTTTACATGTAGTGGCCGGCCATCATGTTGGTGGTAGACAACATGTGCAAATTTTTTTATTGAAATTATGGCATGAGTATGGCACAAATATTATATGCCATTTTGTGTCATAAATTGTTGGGTAATTAGAATAATAAGAGTAACAAAAGGAAGTGAAGGAAAAGTTTTGTCCATCCTTGTTCATGGTAGCCGAAAATGGAAGAGAAAGGAGAGGAAAAGAGCTCTTGAATGTTCGGTCACTTGGGGAAGAAAATCCAAGGTAAGTTCATGGTGCTTTGCTTTTATTTTGATGTTCATGGGTTTTTCTTGTTTCTACCTTAACCCATGAAGCATATTTTTGATTTTTGGTTGTGTTGTGAACATTCGGTCATGAATGGAAATGAGAGAAATGGTTGTTGTTTCATGTTCTTTTGATGAAAAATGGAGAATAGATGAAGTTGAGCCAAGCAAATGAGCATGCATGTGCCTTAGATGCTAATTGAAAAATCGGCTAACATGTTGTGTGTATTATGGCCGAATGTGAACTTGGATAATATTGAGTAATGTTGTGCTTTAAAATGATGAAAGGAAGACTATGCTTAAGTGAAGTTATAGGTATGTGATGATTGATTTGTAATATGCATGTTTAAATAACATGCATGCAAGGTATGCGTGAAAGAGTGAATTGGTAATAAATCTGCTTGGGACAGCAGCAGTAACGTGATTTTAGAAAATCACTATAAATTGTGGGAGATGCGTTAGAAGCTGAATAAATTATGTAATTAAAGCTTAATGAGTCTAGTTTCTTATAAAAGAAACCGTGTAAGCAAAATAATTTCCAATGATGAGATATTTGAAGTTATGTGGGACAGGGTCAGAATGACTTCTAGATCCTCTGTTCTGTTTTTATAAAATCATTATAAATTGTAAAAAAATGGTTATAAGGTGAAGTTTATATTATTAGACTCCTTAATGAGTCTAGTTTCAAATGAAATAAAGGAGAACATATTTTTAATTTTTTACAATGAGAAATTTGATTCTTAGTGAAGAGTGGTCAGATTAGTCAAACAGTGAAATAAGGGAAACTTTAAGAAAATCTGGTATTGATTGGCCAAACCAAAAATCCTGAAAATTTTATCGGTAAAATATAAATGGGTCTGTTTTTATAGAAAATTAACGGAACTTGATTTGGAGTTTCGTAGCTCTAGTTATAAATGATTTAGTGACTGTTTCTCAGGAAGACAGCTTGTAGTGAAATTATGATTATGTGGTAAACATTGACAAAAATTTGTTAATGAGTTGCTTATTGATTTCTTATAAGCTTACTATGATCAGTAGGTGTGAAATTTGATATATATATATGATATTTTGAAAGTGATGCTTGAATAGTCGAATAATGACTAGTTTATAATCTTTAAATTTTAAGCTGAAGAGCATAGAGGGGCAAATTCGGATAAGAGAAAAGAGAAAGTAATCGAATAGCCGTTGTAATCATTCGGCAACATTCGAGGTAAGTTCTTAAGTGTTTAAGCTTGATTCCTTTTTATATGCCCAAGAGTTAAATTAATATGGTAAAGGGAATGTAAATTTTATTTAGTTAATGTGCCGAATATGTAATGATTTAAGGCTATAAGCCGATTATGGCTATTATGCTTAAGTTGAATTGGATTTGGAAATTTGATGCACTAAATGAGTGTTACAATGAATAAACTATGTCGTATATGTGCTGGTGGAGATATCACGATTTGTGATTATTAAATACCTAAAGGAAACCATAATGTGTATAAAATTATTATTATTAGTCCTTTGTGATAGCCGAATATGGCTTGGCACTAAAGTGATTAAATGTGAACTTCGATGAGGTAAACCATTAAAAGTGTGGTGCTATAAGACTATGGGCAAATACGATATGTGGATTCGTTCCGTAAAGTAAATTATTCAGGTATGCGATATGTACTTAGGCATGTTAAATCGATTGGAATTGAATCATGAATGTGAATTGAGAAGCATAGGTAAAAATGCCTATGACATATATGTGAGTAAGGGTAAAACCATCGTAAATTATCGATAAGGATGGGCTATGTACGAAACCATCTTACAATTGCTAATTTGAAAGGTTGTGTGCGAATCAGTGAGCAATATGTATATATTAGATGAATCGTGACCTTTTGGTTCTACTTGAACTAAGTTGCGCGATAAATAATTTATGCATATGATTTATAGCTGAATGGTCACTATGGGTTAAGTTTGAATGGTGAAATGGAAATGTGATATGTTGAATGAGATGTGTTAATATATAATTAAATATGCATGATATTTGATGTGTATCCGGGCTTAAAGACCCGTAAGCTTCGTGCTGGTAAAATATCTGGGTTAAATCCCGCAGGCTTCGTGCTGGTATTATATCCGGGATAAATCCCGCAGGCCTAGTGCTACTATTATATTCGGGCCTTCGTGCCTAGCAGGCTTCGTGCCGGTGATGTGTATTCAGGCCTTTGTGCCTAGCAGGCTTCATGTCGGTGATGTGTATTCGGGCCTTCGTGCCTAGCGGGCATAATGCCGGTGAAATGATATGTTATGTGAATTCGGTGTTCCTTGTAAGATAAGGGTTTAGCCGAATGTTAAAGATGAAATGATAGTGTAATGTATCATGCTTATATGGCCTAATGGAAAGTATAACATGTTGGTAAATATGCAATGTGCTTTTATAATCGAATGATAAGTTTGAAATGAATATGACTGAAATGTTATGCATAAGCTATCAAATGTTAAGTGTGAAAATGAGATGAAAGAAAAATGTTTGAGATGTATAATTATATATATGTTCGAATGATGTTAGTACTCAATTGATATGAATATGTTATATGGAACTTGTTGATTTAATTATTCGGGCCTTTGAGCTTAGCAGACTATAATGTTGGTAAGATACTATTCGGGCTTTCGAGCCTAGCAGGCTATAAAGCCGGTGAAATGATATCGGGCCTCGAGCCTAGCAGGCAAAATTCCGGTGATTTGAGAAAAGCCTATGACTAAGGTACCTCGTGCTAGATTGTCAAATGAATACATTTAATACGTAAAGTGGGCCAGGTACGCAGTATGTACTCATATGTGAGTTTGGTTTGAAGTGAATCATAAGGGAGTAATGTGATACGTACGTGAATAAATGTTAAAACTATACCTATGATCATGATACACCTGGTCAGGGTGTGAAAGTATGTGAGGGTATTTGATAAAAATATGTTATATGAATTCAGATTATGTGTGATAAGAATGCTGAACGTGCATTATGTGCTTGTGTATATTCAGCCAGATGGCAATATCCCTAGAATTTGGCCTCTTAAGAAATTAAATAATCGAAGTATAATTGCGTTTATTTGTTTGCATTGCTTAAGACTTACTAAGCTTATGAAAGCTTACTCCGTTGTTACATTTCTCTGTTTTATAGATTGTTGACTTCAGTTACCTGCTCGGGTTGGAGTTCGCCGGAGATATTATCACACTGTCGAGCTCACGTTATCGGTGTAAGTAAATCCTAGTATTTCGAGTCTATGGCATGTATAGGGTTTTAATGTTTTGGACCTCGTAAGCTCATATATGGGATAGATTGCATGTGAAAAGAAAAGTTTTAAATTGATTGAAATTTTTCAGCACGGTTTTTGTGTGATTGACTGAGTTTAAGTCGGGTAACACCTCGAACCTTGTTCCGATAAGGGATACGGGCGAGGGGTGTTACAGTGTCCATTAGCAATTTAAGCCCATTCAATTCAAGTTTTATGACCAGTTTACCGGTTTAAGTAGTTTCGATTCTACAGTCTAACAGTACATGCTTATTGCCTATTTTTTTTATATTATACATTTTTTATTATTATTACCCGTATGGGCCCGTAAGCCCATTGGGCCCAGTTTTAGCCTATCGAGGCCCAATTACCGAAGTGCACAAAATTTCACACAAGACTAACTTACCACTTTGCGATTTTAGATCTAATGATTTCTAAACATCTTGTGAGCACTCGCACACTCACAAGCCCATGAAATGCCGGAATTTCGACATTTCGGCTTTTGCCGAATTGAACTATAAGAGGGTGTTCGATACACACCTGATTTAGAACGGTACATTGGCGAGATCCTCACACGAACTGCCTATGATTGGATTACTAACACGTCAATCTAAATATCAAAAATAAACTACGTATTTAACCCCTTACCATATTCGGTCAACACAGCATTAGATCCCAGAGTTCTTTACCTTTTACCGAAATATGGGTTAGATCTGATGAGCCAACCGAATTAGTCTTCAAGCCCTTTGCTATACGTCCCCTTGTCCACGCTAATGCTTACACAACCAAACAAAAAGAGGCACAAAACCCTTAGTCCAAAACGTTAGCCACCCATAAGGGTTTCGGCTTTTCTTAACTCCCGAAATGAAGAAATAGTTTTGAAAAGTTACCACCGGTTCCTTCAGCCAACGATTCCACTTTAGTTCTTATTCGATTCTGATGTAGATCTAACCTTCAAACCCTAGCAGAAGTCGGTCATTTTCTGGTCTAAAGATTCGGCTATGCCCCTAAACTATGGGGTTTTCGACTTTTTGAAACAGTGAAGAAGATGAGATATGAGAGTTTTGTAGTGGCTTTGTCGATAGAACTTTAGGCTTTAGAAGAAGAAAGAATCGGCCAAGATGGAGAAGAATCAGAGGGTTAGGCTAGGAGAAATTGGCACAGAAGAAATATAGGCTTTCAGGATTTCGGCTTTTGTGTATAAAGTTTAGGAACAAATGATTAGAAAGTGGAGATGAGTAAAATAGTAGAAGGATTTGGCTATGGGGGAAAAGAAGAATAGAAAGTAGATGAAGAGAAAAGAAAAGAAAAGAAGGGAAAGAAGAAGAAGAAAGGAAGTAGATGAAGCTCGAACCCCAGACCTCCGTCCACCTTGCGCCCTCACTCGAGCTGCTAGCCTCTGCACCACATTTTTTCCTTTCCTAATATATGGTTACAATTAATTATAAACCTTACCTGCTGAAGCTTTGGTCCGCTTAAAAATAAAAGGGGAATTTCGCCTTCCATGCAACTCGAACTTGTGGAACTCCTAGCACCCTACTGCCACTGCGCCACAAGCGTCCTTGTAGCATAACTTGGTCACAACTATTATTAAACCTTACTTTAGTGTAACCTGGCTTCTAAAATAAAAACAAGCCTTTGCTTACGCCAACCCTCGAACCTAGGCACTATACCACACTCCCAGCGCCTCTACCACTGGACCGAGCTTCCCTTTGTGTTACCTTTTAACCCCAACTATATATAAGGCTTTCCTGCGTCGTTCCCTGATATAAAGAAAAAATAAAACACTTTTGCACATGCTAGGAGTCGAACCTCAGCTCTCCTTCCCACTACCTAGCATGCTAACCACTAGGCCAAGTACGTTTCTTCATGCCTAGTCTTGCCCAATTTATTTTATAAGCCTTATGCCCAGATTCCCTCTATGAGGCAAAAATTAAAACAATGTTTTTTTCCTAGAGTTTAAACACCAAAAAAACAATACTTTTATAAATATATATTTTATTTTTTTTCCTATCTAATAATAATAATTATAATAATAATTTTATAAATATATCTAATCATAAAAATTTAAAATATCCGTAATAATAAATACAGTAAAAATTTTCTAGTAGTAATTTAATTCAAAATTTTTTTCTTAAACGATAATATTTAAAACTTCTTAATTATTCAGGTTTTCTTCTATTCGAATCCCAGACTCAACACCCAACTCTTCTATGCCCCAAATTCAGTGTGTTACAACTTTACCCTCCTTAAAGAAATTTCATCCTCGAAATTTCCAAAACTAAAATAATCGTGTAACACTATGCTACTACGCTACCGCTGCGCACTCTGATCTAAATAATTTTAATACGACCCAGAACATCTAATTACCGAAATAAATAAACACTTTATCACACACATACACAATTTGTACCCAAACATCACGCACTACTAACTAGAATAAGCTTGGCAATCTTGAGCTCGATGTTCCTGTGACCTGCATCTAAAGCATGCTCTTGTCTTCCTATGGCACTCACCCGGATGACGCCTGTTGCAGTTCTTGTAGGTCGGAAAGTTTGGTCGTGTCTTAACATGTTTCACAGAACGAGGCTCTGTTCTCTGAGAACTAGGATCCTTCCTTTTCTTACACTCCAAGCACCCTACTTGAAGCGTTTCCCTAATTTCCTTAATTTTGGTCTCCAATTCTTCTTCTACCACTTTCCTTACTAACTCGGCCAGTGCCTCAGTCCCAAGCTCCGAGTTACTGCTACCCGAAGTTGGCAGACTTTGCTTACCCTTAGAATCCATATCAATACTCTACATTACCAGTACACATATCAAATAACTACAAAGATCTCAAAAAATTTTACTATTTATTCTTATGTCTTATGCAAAGATAGTATTTTAGAGTTTTTGTTCTTTACAGAATCATAGCCTAGCTACAGTCTTAATCTTCTTGGGTTTTTAGTTCCTACTGTCTCAGTCTCTATGGTTTCAGTATCAACCTAGCTATAGTATCATAAAGTCTCAATCCTATCTACAGTAAGGTTTTAGTACAGTATTTAAGGCAAAAGTACTTAAAGACTTGGTGCCGGCGATTCAGTGCGCCACATCAGATTTCAGAAAACTTAGAAGAATCTAACCTCTTTAAAATCAAATTGTCAAAACATGTGTATTTTGAAGAAGAAAAGTTTGAAAGAAAAAAAAAGTCTCTTTAAAACAAAAATTTTCTAGAAAATTAGATTTTTTTCCAAAAATACCCTTCTTGGGTTTAAAAATTTTTGATAGCCTTTTTGAACCCGATCCACAGCTGAGTTGTTGCAACCGGGCTTTGATACCGCTAAATGTAACACCCAAACCCGGCGTAGACGTTACGACCAAATCAGGCGTGTCACATTGAAGCGTTATTAGAGAAGTCATGTTTTATCTAAAATCTCTCTTAGTGTTTAAAGAATATTTTCGTTTTAAATTAAAGTGAATGGAAGCTGCGCACCAGGTAGGATTCAAGAAATGATGAGGTGAGTCAATTAGACTGCTTAAGTACCTACCTCTTCCATGATCCCATCCTAGACATGCGCACATCCATTGCCACACTTTAAGCTTATTACTTGTCCACGAACAACAAATTAAGTTTAAGTCTATGTTAAAAATTTATTTTCTTTGAAAACATTTACGTTGCGAAAGCTTTGCTCGATTATTGTGATATTTTGAAAATAAGTAACTTTTATAAAACGCGCCCTAGAGTTAACCAATTTTAAGGAATCAATTTAAGTGATGTGAATCCAAGTTGAAAATGATTTAAATAATTTAAAAACCCAAAATAAAAATAATAGAGCGGCCTTATTACAACTTTAACCAAAATAGAAATAATAAAAAATAAATGCGAAATTTAAAAGGAAGCCACTTGAAACTTATTTAAAACCAGAGATTTAATCTTCATGGCCACTCTAAATCCCGCCCAGCTCTAAGTCACCAACTAGGGCTCACCTGCAAGGATGGAAGAGAAAGGGGGTGAGTTTGGAAAACTCAGTGTGTATGGAAAACCCATCCAAAGCCCAAGTCAGCTCAAGCCCATTGGGCCTAAGCCCTATTCAGATAATAGCGGGTACTGGGCCGAAGCCCCTTTTTAAATAACAGTATGGCCCATAGGCCCATTCTAGAACAGAACAGACATATTCGTGTATGCAAGCCGAACCCAGCCTATAACCAATCGCTACACTCCATGTGGGGAATAGCTCAACCCACCCAGCCCTACACTCCACAGTTGCAGCATAGTTGCTCAGATATCAGTAAGTTGAGGCAAAGCCTCCAGTACGTGGTCAAGCCACTTTCAGTACTTCCTCCATCAATAACCCAGTCCCATGCATCAAATAATAATAACATGGCATGCAGTAAACAGTAACAGTCAAACATGCATTCAGGTCAACCTTAACCCTAGGGGTATATCAGTAATTTTGCTCCTGCCCAACCCAGCCTATAACCAATCGCTACACTCCATGTGGGGAATAGCTCAACCCACCCAGCCCTACACTCCACAGTTGCAGCATAGTTGCTCAGATATCAGTAAGTTGAGGCAAAGCCTCCAGTACGTGGTCAAGCCACTTTCAGTACTTCCTCCATCAATAACCCAGTCCCATGCATCAAATAATAATAACATGGCATGCAGTAAACAGTAACAGTCAAACATGCATTCAGGTCAACCTTAACCCTAGGGGTATATCAGTAATTTTGCTCCTAAGGGTAAAACTATAAACTTTCCACCTATAAAGGTATTTCAGTAATTTTTATCAGTTTTAAGGGTTCTCATGAATGTTACGGTCCTTACTAGCCCATTTGTCATCGCAGTAATTTATTTATCTCAATTTCAAAATTTTAGCCATTGGGCCCTAAAATCCCTAATGGGCCCTACAGTGTCCATTAGTAATTTCAGCCCATTTAATTCAAGTTTTATGACTAGTTTACCGGTTTAAGCAGTTTCGATTCTACAGTCTAACAGTACATGCTTATTGCCTATTTTTTTATATTATACATTTTTTTATTATTATTACTCGTATGGGCCCGTAAGCGCATTGGGCCCAGTTTTAGCCTATAGAGGCCCAATTACTGAAGTGCACAAAATTTCACACACGACTAACTTACCACTTTTCGATTTCAGATCTAATGATTTCTAAACGTCTTGTGAGCATTTGCACACTCACAAGCCCACGAAATGCCAGAATTTTGACATTTCGGCTTTTGCCGAATTGAACTATAAGAGGGTGTTCGATACACACTTGATTTAGAACGGTACGTTGGCGAGATCCTCACACGAACTGCCTACAATTGGATTACTAACATGTCAATCTAAATATCAAAAATGAACTACGTATTTAACCCCTTGCCATATTCGGCCAACACAGCATTAGATCCCAGAGTTCTTTACCTTTTACTGAAATATGGGTTAGATCTGATGAGCCAACCGAATCAGTCTTCAAGCCTTTGTTATACGTCCCCTTTTCCATGCTAACGCTTACACAACCAAACAAAAAGAGGCACAAAACCCTTAGTCTAAAACGCTAGCCACCCATAAGAGTTTCGGCTTTTCTTAACTCCCAAAATAAAGAAATAGTTTCGAAAGCTTACCACCGGTTCCTTCAGCCAACGATTCCACTTTAGTTCTTATTCGATTCTGATGTAGATCTAACCTTCAAACCCTGGCATAAGTCGGTCCTTTTTTGGTCTAAAGATTCGGCTATGCCCCTAAACTAAGGGGTTTTCGGCTTTTTGAAATAGTGAAGAAGATGAGATATGAGAGTTTTGTAGTGGCTTTGTCGATAGAACTTTAGGGTTTAGAAGAAGAAAGAATCAGCCACAAGATGGAGAAGAATCAGAGGGTTTGGCTAGGAGAAATCAGCACAGAAGAAATATAGGCTTTCGGGATTTCGGCTTTTGTGTATAAAGCTTGGGAACAAATGATTAAAAAGTGGAGATAAGTAAAATAGTACAAGGATTCGGCTATGGGGGAAAAGAAGAAGAGAAAGTAGATGAAGAGAAAAGAAGAGAAAAGAAGGGAAAGAAGAAGAAGAAAGGAAGTAGATGAAGAGAGGAGAAAAGAAAAGAAAATAGAAGAAGAAAAAAAACTGAATCCTAAAGGCCAAAATATACGGCATTTATTCGCTATGGCCGAGTGAGTGTATTTTAGCATAGGAATTCTTCCTAAATTCCAATTCCCCGAATTGCTCCTTGATTTTTGGCCACATTCAATGTTTGAATTCCATTCAAACTCTTGACCGATCAACCCACCGTTTGCACCGCCTCAGCATATTGCCAAGAGTCCTGATCAGACCCCAACTCCTTCCCCAGGCATGCAGCAAAAATCCCAACCTTGCTTGCGCGAGATGAAGCTTGAACCCCAGACCTCCGTCCACCTTGCGCCCTTGCACCTTCGCCCGAGCTGCTGGCCACTACACCACGTTTTCTCCTTTACTAATATATGGTTACAATTAATTATAAACCTTACCTGCTGAAGCTTTGGTCCACTTAAAAATAAAAGGGGAATTTCGCCTTTCATGCAACTTGAACCTGTGCCCTTGTGGAACTCCTAGCACCCTACTGCCACTGTGCCACAAGCGTCCTTGTAGCATAACTCGGTCGCAACTATTCTTAAACCTTACTTTAGTGTGACCTGCTTCTAAAATAAAAATAAGCCTTTGCGTGCGCCAACCCTCAAACCTAGGCACTATACCACACTCCCAGCGCCTCTGCCACTGGACCTAGCTTCCCTTTGTGTTACCTTTTAACCCCAACTATATATAAGGCTTTCCTGCGTCGTTCCCTGATATAAAGAAAAAATAAAACACTTTTGCACATGCTAGGAGTCGAACCCCAACTCTCCTTCCTACTACCTAGCATGCTAACCACTGGGCCAGGTACGCTTCTTCATGTTCAGTCTTGCCTAATTTATTTTATAAGCCTTATTCCCAGATTCCCTCTATGAGGCAAAAATTAAAACAATTTTTTTCCGAGAGTTTAAACACCAAAACAACAATACTTTTATAAATATATATTTTATTTTTTTTCCTATCTAATAATAATAATTATAATAATAATAAATTTATAAATATATCTAATCATAAAAATTTAAAATATCCGTAATAATAAATACAGTAAAAATTTTCTAGTAGTAATTTAATTCAAAACATTTTTCTTAAACGATAATGTTTAAAACTTCTTAATTATTCAGGTTTTCTTCTATCCGAATCTCAGACTCAAAACACAACTCTTCTAGGCCCCAAATTCAGGGTGTTATAGGGCCAGTGTGTTATGGTTGACAAAGTGTGTTAGAATTGTCCCTTGATGGTTCGAGATCTATGTTTTCCGGCTGATTTGATGCTGTTGCAATTTGATGAGTTTGACATAATTTTGGGTATAGACTGGTTGACTTTTCATGATGCTGTTGTAAATTGCAAAAGGAAGACTATTGATCTATGGTGCCAGAATGATAAGATTGTTCGAATTGAATCTAGTGATTTGAAAGGGTTACCAGCGGTGATTTCTTCGATGTTAGCTCAGAAATATGTGAGAAAAGGCTGTGACACTTACTTTGCATATGTGATTGACAGTAAAGTGGCCGAAAGGAACATTGAACCAGTGCCAGTTGTATGTGAATATCCAGATGTATTTCCTGAAGAATTATCGGGTTTGCGACCTATTCGCGAGGTAGAGTTTGGTATTGAGTTAATCCCTGGGACGACTCCAATATCCATAGCTCCGTACAGAATGGAACCTATAGAATTGGAAGAATTGAAAGCTTAGTTGCAAGAGTTGACAGATTGAGGTTTCGTGCAACCGAGTTTCTCTCTTTGGGGTGCACCAGTACTGTTTGTGAAGAAGACAGACGGAACTATGAGAATGTGCATCAATTATAGACAGCTTGATAAGGTGACTATAAAGAATAAGTATCCGTTGCCACGGATTAATGATCTATTTGATCAACTGAAAGGGGCTACGATGTTTTCAAAGATAGATTTGAGATTGGCTATTGTCAATTGCGAGTTAAAGACTCCGACGTGCCAAAGACTACTTTTTGAACGAGATATGGACACTATGAGTTTTTGGTTATGCCATTCGGACTCACTAATGCACCTACTGTTTTCATGGATTTGATGAACCGGATCTTGAAACCGTATCTGGATCGATTTGTGGTTGTGTTTATAGATGACATTTTGATCTACTCGTGATGAAACTGAACATTCCGAGCATTTGATACTGGTGTTATAGACTTTGCGAGATAAGCAGTTATATGCGAAGTTCAGTAAATGTGAATCCTGGTTAAGCGAAATCAGTTTTCTGGGCCATGTTGTATCAGCATCGGGTATTCGGGTTGATCCGAGCAAAATTTCAGCTATACTTGATTAAAAACCTCCGATGAATGTTTCTGAAGTCCGAAGCTTTCGAGGGCTTGTTGGTTATCATAGACAGTTCGTGAAAGGTTTCTCTATAATTGCAGCCCCGATGACAAAGCTATTGCAGGAAGATGTTAAGTTCGAGTGGTCAGAGAAGTGCCAGAAAAGCTTTGATCAGTTGAAGACAATTTTGACTAAAGCTCCAGTATTACTTCAGCCAAAATCGGGTAAAGAATTTGTTATTTATAGTGACGCATCTTTAAAAGGTATGGGTTGTGTTTTGATGCAGGAAGGCAAAGTTATAGCTTATGCCTCGAGATAGTTGAAGCCACATTAAAAGAACTATCTGATACACGACCTAGAATTGGCAGCCATTGTGTTTGTATTGAAAATTTGGCGTCATTATCTGTTTGGTGAGAAATGTCATGTTTATTCTAATGATAAAAGTCTGAAATACTTAATGACTCAGAAATATCTGAATTTGAGACAACGTCGATGGTTAAAATTGCTAAAAGACTACGGGCTTGTGATTGACTATCACCCGGGAAAGGCTAATGTTGTTGCTGATGCTTTAAGCCGAAAATCATTGTTTGCTTTGCATGCAATGAATGCACATATGGTTATATCTGATGATGGTTCGATAATAGCTGAATTGAAAGCAAGGCTGTTATTTGTTCAATAAATTTGTGATGCCCATAAGGTCGATAATGAATTACTAGCAAAATGAGCTCAGTGTGATACAGATGCTGATTCGGAGTTCAGAGTTGATGCTGATGACTGTTTGTGATTCAAAAACCAAATATGTGTTCCGAGAAATTAAGAGTTGATTCAAATGATTTTGAATGAGGCTCATAGTAGTCGGTTATCTGTTCATCCAGGTAGCACAAAGATGTATAATGATCTGAAACAGCTTTATTGGTGGCATGGCATGAAACGAGACATTTCTGATTTTGTTGCAAGATGTTTAGTCTGTCAATAAGTAAAAGCCGAACATCAGGTACATTCAGGATTACTTCAGCCGATTATGATACCATAATGGAAATAGGACAGAGTTACAATGGACTTTGTATCTGGTTTACTGTTGAAACCGAGCAAGAAAGATGCAATCTGGGTTGTCATAGATAGATTAACTAAATTGGGTCATTTTGTTTCGATACGTACAGACTACTCACTAGATAAGCTGGCTGAATTGTATGTCTCTCAGATTGTGAGATTACATGGTGTGACTATATCTATTGTTTCGGATAGAGATCCGAGGTTTACATCGCGGTTCTAGAAGAAACTGCACGATGCACTAGGTACAAAAATACATTTCAGTACTGCTTTCCATCCGCAAACAGATGGCTAGTCTGAGCGAATTATTCAGATACTTGAGGATATGTTGAGATGTTGTATTCTCGAGTTTGAAGGTACATGGGAACAATACCTACCTCTGATTGAATTTGTGTATAATAAAAGCTTTCAATCGAGTATCAAAATAGCATCTTATGAGGCTTTGTATGGTCGCAAATGCCGTACACCATTGTACTGGACTAAACTCAGTGAAAGTAAGATAGACGGGGTCAACTTGATTAGAGAAACTGAATAGAAAGTGAAAGTAATTCGTGAAAGTCTAAAAGTAGCATTGGATCGACAGAAATATGCGAAGTTGAAATGCAAGGATATAGAATTTTAGATCGGAGATAAAGTTTTCTTGAAAGTCTCACCGTGGAAGAAAATACTCAGATTTGGTCGCAAAGGCAAATTGAGTCCGAGGTTTATTGGGTCGTATGAGGTAATAACGCGTATTGGACCAATTGCGTACCGATTATCATTGCCACCTGAGTTAGAAAAGGTCCACAATGTATTTCATGTTTCGATGCTCCGTAGATATCGGTCTGACCCTTCACATGTGATTAATCCATCCGAGATCGAGATTAAGCCCGATATGACGTACGATGAAGAACCAATTCGTATTTTGGCTCATGAGATTAAAGAGTTGTGAAATAAGAAAATTCCGTTAGTTAAAATACTATGGCATAAACACGGGGTTGAAGAGGCAACGTGGGAACCAGAAGATGCAATAAGAGAACGCTATTCGAACCTATTCACTGGTAAAATTTTCAGGGACAAAAATCCCTAAGGGGGGAGTCGTAACAGCCTGATTTAGACCCTAATCAGAACTGTGGTTTTTGGACCACGAATCCGAGTCCAAAAAATTTTAAAAATTATTTTCTGTGTTTATTATGTGTGAATTTATATCTATGAAATTTTCGTGATTTAATTTTGTTGTTTAGGTGTCTGATTAAATAAAAGGATTTAATCGCGTAAAATGAAATTAGGTGGTTATTTCTAAAAGGGGATAATTTGCACTTGGCTTTTAAAATAGAAGCCTTTAAGAGATAATTAGGCCATTATTAAAATGGGTGGACGGTAATGGACATATGTTATATAATTTTATTATTATTTCATTAAGGTTAGTTAGGTAAATTAGCCATTATCATTCTATTTTCATGCCCTTGCACCAAAACTAAAACAAAGAAAAAGAAAGAAAACAAAGGCTAGGGTTCGACACTTTGTAAAGCTCAATCAAGGTTCGATTTTATTCAGTTTTTGATAATTTCTACGTTTTTGAGATCGTTGCTTAGTAATCTTTAAGACCCAAGCTTCAATTATTGATTTTGATGAATATTTTGAGTTATGCCATTGTTGATAGCTTGTGATTTTTGTTGTTTGATGAAGAAATATGAAAGATGTAATAGCCCAAAATTGGGTCTAGTTGGAACAGAGGTTTCGGGACCACAAAATTTGAGATATAAATAATTATTTTATGATTATTTTGAGGTCTATGATATGATTGCATGATTGTGTGAAAATTTCGTGAAGAAATTCTATGCATAAAGTGCTTAATTCGAAGTTAGGAACTAAATTGAATAAGTTGCAAAACTTGCATTCTAGAATTTTCTAGTATGAAATTGATTTGAAATATTAATTAGGAGGTCTTAAATAACAATTTGATCAATTTCTAAGTTATGGACAAAAATTGGACATGGATGGAATTTTTGGAAAGTTTAGTAGTAAGGGTATTTTGGTCATTTAGGGGTAAAATGAATTAAAATACAAAATTAAAAGCTAATTTTGCTCATCTTCTTCACCATGGACGTGTATACCAAGGGAGACTCCATGGCTAGGGTTTTCAAGCTTCCCAAGCTCAATTGTAAGTCCGTTCTAACCCCGTTTTTCAAGTTCTTTATGTTTTTGGAGTCCCGATAACTTGATTTAGCTTATGCTAGCAATAATTCAACCTAGGGTTCATATTTGGAAAGATACCCATAGGTGAAATTTGTGTATTCTGGTGTTTTATGATACAATATGAGGTTTTAAGTTATGTTAGACAACTTGTGCTACTCCGTTTTAAGTGAAAACGAGCAAAAGGGCCTAATCGATAAAAATACCTAATAGTCATAAGTATATGTTAGAGTGAGAATTTGATGTTGCCATAGAAGTGAAAAGTGATCATCATGTCATAAAACATAAGAATAAGGGATGAAGTTAAATTCCCGAGCCTAGGGGCAAAAGTGTAAATATGCAAAAGTTTAGGGGCACAATTGTAATTTTTCCAAAGTTTGAGTTAAGGACTGTTTTGAATAGTACATTAATTAAATAAGTAAAATATGATGTTTTAGATCCCGAAAAACGAGATTTGAACTTAGAATGAGAGAAAAATTGAAAATTGGGAAAGTTGGTAAAATGGCCGTTTTAATATCAAGGTAAGTTCATATGTATAATAAGCATTAATTTATGCATGTTTCAATGTAAAATTGATATATTTACTATGATCTCCGAGGTGTTGAAAGTATGTAAGTTGGTGTGATAATAATACAACAATAATGCTGTAATTTATATTTGAAAGTTAAATTTAGTGAATTAATTGAATTATGTTAAATTAAATGATTATGGTGCCAAGTTTATGAATTGATTCAAAAATATGTCTATGGTACATGAAGTGCATTGAATTATCATACATAAATGTGATTTCTATGATTATGGATATTATGGGAAATTGTAAGTTCATATGATTTTTAATAAGACAATGTGTAATTTAATGTTATTGCGTTGATATTAAATGAGATGTAAGTTTATATGTAAGTAATACATCACTATTACTTGTATTATGATATTTTATAAAAATATTGGAAATATGTTTGTGGATAATTACTTGATTGGTGAAATTGTTGGGAAAGAGAGAGAAATCCCAGTTGAACCTTCGGAAAGATTGGATGATACATATGGTATGTAGCTAGGTCACATGTATAGTGCTGAGTGCACATCATGTGTACAAGAGAGCTACAAGACATTATGATGTAGCTAGGTCGCATGGGTGATACTATGTGTACACCGTGTAGACAAGAGAGCTACGGGATATATGTAGCTAGGTCGCATGCGTGGTTCCAAGTGAAGGACACCATGTAGACAAGAGAGCTACGAGATAAACTGGCTAGGTCACATGGGTGGCACTAAGTGTTCACCATGTGTACAAGAGAGCCGAACTATATGATGGGTGGAGCTATGTGCTGAAACCACCAAGTATCGAGGATTGATCCGAAGTGTTCAACGGGAGACTCTCTATGTATTGCTTTGTGAGTTTTGTGATGAATAAGTGCAGGAACTTGGTTATGTGAATGATGTGTTCATTAAGTGACCAGGATGTGGTAAGGTTATAAACAAGTAAGTTATACATTAGGATGATTTTATGGTGACCTTGTGATCATGGGCCTATACTTGTGATGTATGAAATGTGGTGAAAATTATTTGTGATATGTATGTTAAAATGAGGTTAATACAAAGAAAGTGTGAAAGAGTGAATTAGCAATAAAACTGTTTTGGACAGTAGCAGTGACGTGATTTTGAAAAATCACCAAAAATAGGATAAATTGAATCAGAGACTGAATGAGATACCAGATTAAAGCTTAATGAGTCTATTTTCATATAAAAGAAACATACAAAGCAAAGGAGTTCTATATTTTGAGATATTTATGTTTTTGTGAGACTGATTCAGAATGATTACGTGATCCCCTGTTCTGACTTTGGAAAATCACAAAAATTTGGATAAAAATAATTAGAGTCTAAAAATTATATTTTTAAAATCCATAATGAGTCTATTTTCAAGATAAATCAACAAGAACATTATCCGAGTTCTGTACTGTGAGATAATTATTTTTTAGTGAAGAGAGGTTAGAACTATCAGAAAGTGAAACAGGGGAAATTTTAATGAATAAACTGTACTAATTGGCTAAACCAAAAATTATGAAAATTTTATGGTGGAAAGATATGTGAGTCTAGTTTCAGGAGAATTTACGGATCTTAGTTTGGAGCTCTGTAGCTCGAATTATAAATAATTAAGTGACTATGACTTGTGTGGACAGTTTGATGTGAACATTTATTAGTAAATTGTGAAATCGTACTTACAAGAATGCTATATACATTAAGGATGTGGAATGGAGAAGAGGAGGAGGAAAATAAATATATGTGGAATACATGGAAACTATGGTATATGAAATATTGATATAATGAAATAAATGATATGTGTTTATAAGAAAACAAAAAGAGAATGTTATGTATCATGACATGTATATATATATAAATATATGACTAGTCTCAATGTAATGCTTGTTGGGTATGGAATTGAATTGAAATGTTTCAGGCAAACATTTTATTTTGCGCATCTGAATCGTGGTATTTTATAAAGATATGATCTAGCTTTAAATATGAATGCTTGATGATTAAGCTGAAGATATTTGGTAAGATGATAATCTTGGTATAAATGTATAAGTGGTACTATAATAAACAAGGTAAAATGAGTATGAAAGACACATGTATGATGACATACAAATGCTATGTTTGTGGTTTAATTGAGGATGTTTAATCATTAAATGAATACCATGTTATATGCTTTTGATTTTGTATAAGTGTGTAAGAGATCAAGGTTGACCAAAGCTTGGAAAATAGCCTAGGTATATTCCACACAGGCAGAGACACGACCATGTGTCTTAGCCGTGTATGGAACACGACTTTGGGACACGGGCGTGTGGAGCCTTAAAGCATGAAATTTCCAAGATTTTTGTAAGTTCTCGGTTTAGTCCCAAACCCTTTCTAAAGTATGTTTTGGGCTCCGTAGACTCAAATAAGGGACTATGTGTAAGAGAACGAACGCTTTGAAATATGAATAAAATTTTATGGCTCGTATTTTAGTTTAATGTTTGTATGTTTGTCTGGTAACGCCTCGTACCTTAGCCCGGCCTCGGATACGGGTAAGGGGTGTTACAAAAGATATGTTTTAGATTAACATATTTTGTATTGGAGTTTTTGATGATTTTGAGTAATTAGGACTAAATTTCAAAAATAATAATTTGAGGGACTAAAATGTAAAATGAATGAAATATATGGGCTTGTATGAACATTAGGAATATTCAGGCAAACATGGGAACCTTGAAATTTTGAATATTTTGTGTTTTGTGCAATAGGGACTAAATTGTAAAAATTGTAAATATCAGAGGTAAAATGGTAATTTGCTCGTTTATGTGTTTTTGGACTAAATTGAATGAAAATATGTTTGAAGAGCTTAATTTGAATATGTTTAGATCAAGAACCAAAGAAATCAGATTTGGATCGGGGAAAAATAAAAGTTGTCGACTAGCAGCCCTGTCTCGTTTTATAACATTCGAGGTAAGTTTATAAGCAAATAGACGTATCTAATTGTAGTTAAATGCTAAATATTATGCTGGTATGGAAAATATGATTGCTGAATGTGTATAAGCTTGGTAATCATGTTCGAGCATTCGTTTCGACCGAGTTACGAGGTCCGAATGCCTCGTATGAACCGTAGGAATAGCTAGGATACATATGTCATGACATAAAATTCCGATATACATGTGCGAGTAAGACCATGGCATCGATATGTGATTCTAACATATGTGTACGGGTAAGACCCTGTCTGGGACAGTGGCATCATTATGTGACTACATGTAAGACTACGTTTGAGACGTTGGCATTTTACGATATATGTGATTATCCGAGTGTCCTATCCGATTCCGAATGGTTCATCGAGCAAAGGTAAATCATGATCGAATGTGTAAATGAGTTAAAGAGCCAAGTATGGTTTAGCTTGTTAGCTATTGTTAATAAGACATGTGTGAGACTTGAAATTTGATAAGTTTTATGTGATGCAAAGGAAAAACATATATGAAATAAACAAGTATATTTGATTTCAACAAATGTTATGAATATTATGGAATTAATTTTGGATATACATATATGTGATCATATGTGTGTTCGACCATGCTAGAGTAAATGTGCATGATATTATTAGTTGGATTCTTGAGCTTATGCGAATAAGTATATACATGCGTTTGATTGTATTGTGATATTTTAACCTAGAAAGTTGATTTTACATTCGGTTAATATGGTTGTGATAGCATTCGACTATGGTAGTATTATGCATGAAAATGCAATCATTTATTTCACTTGTAAGTTCGAAGTAAAAATTGGCATTGTTAATACAATTTGGCTTAACTTGAAATGAATCGATTATATCTTGGAATTGTTTATTTGCTTTAACTTACTAAGCTATGTTAGCTTACTTTGTGTATATGAATCTTTGTTTTATAGATTTTGATTCAACTTACAAGCTCGAGGATCATCAGCAAAGTCTATCACACTATCTACAGCTTCGGTATTTAAATAATCAAACTCGTATTATGGCATGTATAGGCGGGATTTTGTTTTGAAATAATGAACTTTGGTTATGTATAAGGCCATGCGAAAATGGCTTAATTTTATGCTAGATTTTTTTTTGGTTTTGCCATATTTGTGGTTTATGTTTATTTGGTTATTTTGCTATGTGCTATGAATGAATATCTCATGTGTTATGTGATTGTACATAGAAGTTGATTAATGATTTTAGTTGAGGCTTAAAGA
Organism: Gossypium hirsutum; assembly: GCF_007990345.1. NCBI lineage: Eukaryota > Viridiplantae > Streptophyta > Magnoliopsida > Malvales > Malvaceae > Gossypium > Gossypium hirsutum. The sequence goes on along the minus strand of NC_053431.1, from coordinate 75,451,460 downwards.
AATCGATCATAAGTATGGTTGATTACCTTGGTTGTGTTCATTCTAATATGAATTAGAAAGGTGAGGTTGATTACTATGTTTAGACTTAATTTGTTATGTCTTTAAATGAAACATATTAACAAGCTTGATTGTTGATAAAATTATAATAGAAGTCTTGTATACGTGAGTAATTTATAGTAATGAGGTTCGGCTATGATAGTATGTTTTAGGTATACTTAATCCGTTTTTGATAGAATTATGTAATGTGATAATTAGTGATGGGTGAAAGTATACTAGTTAAATAGATTCGATTATTAAGTGTTAAATGATGTATGAGGTTTATAATTAATTTAGTCGACTATTTGGTATGTATTTAATGCTTTAATTTTAAGTGTGGCATTGGCATATGGGTAAGTGAGCACTATGTATGTATTTGTGATGATTCGGTTATAAATAAATGTTTGGTTTTATATTGAGTCTATATCAAGAGCATAGTCATAAGACATACATTTATCATGATGATATGTACACTCTGTCATATGGTTCTTTATGAAAGTCATCGAGTTAATACAAATTATGAACTTAGTAGGTGTTCATTATGAATTAAGTTAAGACATGCGGACTTGACATTTGGATTTGTTTTATTAAGTAAGTTTTTACGTGTCTCGAATGCGTGCAAGGTGTTCATATTTATGAGTGCTATTTACCTTAGTATGTGGCTAAATGAATCTATTAACTAAGTGTAACTTGAGAATGTGTATAATGATATACATATATTGACTGATTAAACCAAGAAATATAGTGAGTTGGTTTATAACCTAGTAATTGCTTTTAATAGTAATAAATTGTAAATTGTGTGAGATATGTATAGATTACTATGTTAATGCTGCAGATTTGAAATTGTTGATGCAAATTATATTTTATACTGTTACTTGTGAAGGTACGTCTATTTATTTTTACATATTATATGCAATGTCCAAATTTAAAAGTTGTATTAGTTTATGTAAATGATTTGATTTAACTTTCGAGACTTGATTATATGAGTAATTATATATTTTATGTATTTAATTGTTTGGGATTATGTTTTATTCTGTAATTCCTTATGACTATTCTGGCGACGGATACAAGTTAGGGATGTTACAAAGAGTATATGGATAGACTTGAGCGTGGCTACCGAAGAAAAGGTCTCATCGTAATTGAAAGCTTTTTTCTATGTGTAGCCTTTCCCTACAAGTCTAGCTTTGTGTGTTTCCACTCTAGCTTTGTGTGTTTCCACTTTCCCTTCCGCATTTCTTTTCTTCTTGTAAATCCACTTACACCCAATGAGTTCAATCCAAATCGGTAAGTCTACAAGTTCCTAAACTGTATTAGATTTCATAGTATCCATCTCGATATCCATGGTCTATTTTTAGAGCTTGGAATCAACGTTTTGCATAGTCTCCTCGTAAATAAGTGGATTATCATCCTCATGAATTGCTTCCGTATTATAAATACTACCATCATAAATGAAGAACTTCAGTTTCTAAGAAACTCTCCCACTATGACGTATTCCCTAATGCTTTTTATCATTTCTAGTTCTTTCTACAACTTTATTGAGAATTGGACTTTGTAATTGTCCTACCACTCCCAAAAGTTCCTCGAGTATCACTTTACTTCGAGGCTTAAAGTTATCCATGTTGATTTCCTTGAGGAAAGTAGTATGAGTAGGAATTTAATTGTATTGTCTTTTGGATTGTAGAATAATCCTCCCTTTGTTCCTTTTGAATATCCTACAAACATGCACAATTATGTCCATGCATCCAACTTCTTTTCATCCTTATCTAGAACGTGTGTTGGAAAACTCCATCTCCTAAAGTGATTTAGAGCGTGTTTCACTCCATGTCATAGTTCATAAGGTGTCTTACAAGCAGACTTGGTTGGCACATCATTCAGAATATAGCGAGCCATTTGTATTGCATGTCCCCAGAAGGAAGAAGGAAGTTGTAAATAGCTTAAAATTGAACGAACCTTGTCAAGTAAGGTTCTATTCATTCTCTCAGCTATGGCATTTTACTGTGGAGTGCTCGACACATTCAATTGAGATAAAATCTCATTCTCTATGAGGTATCCTAAGAAATCATTGAACAAGTATTTCCCACCTCGGCCAGGCAAAAAATTCTTTTTGATTAAACCTAATTTCTTTTCCATTTCAGCACGAAACTCTCAAAATTTATCAAAGTTTTTGCTTTTGTGGTGCATTAGATACACATATCTATATTGAGAATAGTTGTTGATAAAAGTCATGTAATAATTGTTACTTCCTTGGACATTGATCCTCATGGGACCACATACATCAGTGTGCACAAGTTCTAAAGGCTGGTTAGCCTTTGTACCTTTCGCATTAAAAGACCTCTTAGTCATTTTACCTTCCAAGAAAGATTCACATTATGGAAGACTAATTTCCTTAAGCATACTTAAGGGACCATCTTTCACGAGTCTAGTGATTCTTTCTTGGTTAATATGACCAATTCTTAAATGCCATAGGTACCCCTCATTAGAGTGAGAAGTTTTATGCTTTTTATTTACTATTTCAATTTGAAGCATCGAGTGGTTATTTGATTTGATAAAATAGAGATTGTTTTCTATCAATCCATTACAGATTAAAGAACGATTTCTGTGAATAACAATCCCTTTATTGAAAGCCACAGTATAACCGTCATAAACATGCTACAAAAATTAAATTCCTTTTAAAATGAAGTACATAAAACACGTTCTTTAAAACAATCTTCCTAAAATTATCAAAGTGTAAAATAACTTCTCCCACTACTTCAGTTGAAACATAGCTCTCATCTCCAGTCTGCAATGAGAGGATCCTATCACGAAAACTTCTTCTTTTTTTGCTAAACCCTTGCAAAGAAACACACACGTGGTTAGTAGCTCCAGAATCAATAACCTAATAGTCAATGAATTTTTCCACTAAGCAAGCTTCAACCTCAAAGAGTTCCATACTTTTGCCCTTTTCAACTAGGTAATCCAAATACTCCTTACAGTTTGATTTAAAATGCTCTTTCCTATTGTAGAAGAAGCATTTGATCTTTTTAAGATCTTTTGACTTCTTAGCCTTCTTCCTATCCACACGATGTGGAACCAAAGACTTACTCAGTTTCTTCTTTCCCTTAGCTTTCTATTTCCCCTTAACGGAGAGGGGCCCACAGCTAAGTTTGCCTCAGCTTTCTCCTGAACTGGCCTACCACAATTCAACATCAATTCATAGGATTATAACTCCTTTATGAACTGAGCCAAGGTAAGTGCCTTATTCCCCAAGTTGTAAGCAGTCTAAAACCAGCAAACTTTTGGTTAAGGATTTGAAAACTATTTCAATTTGCATGTTCAAATCTGATTGTAACACCCCAAACCCGGCCTGGAAGTTTGGCTCGAATCTGGCGTGTCACATTGAAGTGTTTTTCGAAAACCATATTTTCATTAAAAACCCTTCTTAATAATTAAAAACTTATACCCTTTTTAAACCTTGTTAGAAAACCTCAGCTAAATAACATTCTTAATAACTTTGTAAAAATCTTGGTAGTTGCGAAAGCTTGATTTAAAAACAATTACGGATACGTGACGTTTTGAACAATAGTAGTTGCTTTGGAAAATCGTGTTTTAATACTAGCAATTTTAAGAACAATAAATAAAATTCCAAATTTGAAATCCAAAAAATTACAACGGCTTTACTACAACCCACATAAAACATCCGAAAGTAATAATCAAAACTATAAAATAAACAGTGTGTGTGGCTTCCTCCGAGCCCCTCGTAGCTCCGATCTGTCTAAGGCTGGAAATTACTTGAAAGGTTAATAAAAGGGGTGAGTTTACGAAAACTCAGTGTGAAATCCCCTACTAAAAAGGAACAGTCAGTTATATAAAAGAATTAAAATTCTGGCCCCAACCTTACTTACAGTTTCAGTATCAATTGGGCCTTAGCCCACTATAACAGACAGTACCAGATGGGCCTTAGCCCATTACAGAATAAGAAACATTATCAGAACTAGAATCAAAATAAGAATCAGAATCAGAAACAGGTGACAGAATCAAAATCAGAATCAGAATCAGAATTAGGTGACAGAATTAGAATCAGAATTAGTATCAGGTAACAGAATCAAAATCAGAATGCGAATGCAATCCCAACCCAATCCAGTCGTATACACCCCCGTACCAACCTTACACCATGTGGGGAGACTACTCGACCCACCCAACCGCTACACACCATAGAAATTGCAGCGAGGCTGCCAGATATTGTGACGAAGTCACCAGATACAGATATTGTGGCTAGGCCACCAGAACAGATATATATATATGTGGCGGAGCCACTAGATTGCAACGAGGCTTCCAGATATTGTGACAAAGTCACCAGAACAGATATATGTGGCGAGGCCACCAGATTGCAGCGAGGCCGCCAGAACACTTCCTCCATTAATATAACCCGTATCCCATGCAACAGATATACATGTCATGACATACAACATACAGAATCAGAATATCATGCCCATATTTGAATCAACAGTCACAGTCAAGTCATTTATATCACCAACATATATTCACAATCAAATCCGTCAACCACACAGTCCAAGTCAGTCACTTGCCCACAATGGCAAAACAATCATTTAACACCCTAGGGGTAAAATGGTAATTTTATAAATCGAGGGTAAAATGATAATTCTGTAAATTGAGGGTAAAACAATAATTCTGTAAATCAAGGGTAAAATAGTAATTCTGTAAATCGAGGGTAAAATAGTAATTTTGTAAATTAAGGGTAAAACGGTAATTTTGTAAATCGAGGGTAAAATAGTAATTTTGTAAATCGAGGGTAAAATAGTAATTCTGTAAATCAAAGGTAAAACGATAATTTTGTAAATCAAGGGTAAAACAGTAATTCTGTAAATCGAGATTAAAACGATAATTCTGTAAATCGAGGGTAAAATAGTAATTTTGTAAATTGAGGGTATTTTAGTAATTTGGTAAACTAAAGTATTCTAAATAGGGATAACACTACGAATGGACCTAAAGCCCATTCTCAGCCCAAATGGGCCCACACGCTCGTGTGGTACTTTTAGCCCAAATCTAGCCACAGATATGAGATTCACCTAGCCTAGTCCAATATTTACTACACAATCAAACAACTTATCCAATTGGGGCCGTAGGCCCATTGGGCCCACATGGCCCCTTTTGGCCCATTGCGGCTCGAAGTAGCCATCCTATAGCTAGAGTAGTGAGAAATACACACCTGATAGGAAATTGGAGTAAATTCGCGCTCCGAGCACTCTTAGCCGACGCCCAACCCAAACGAGCACGCCATAAAGCGAAAGGGATCAGCCAAGAAGGGTATGCCTACTCTCCTCATGGTTTGCTCTATTTAAAGCCAGCTCTCCATCTACTCTTATGTTAGCTTCCCGATGTGGGATCCCTCCATCACCAGAGTTTAAAACCAACACCAACTCTTGCCGTCCCAACATAGCAAAATAACTGCTCTTTGATTGCCATGAGTTTTGAACCCTGGACCTCCTTGCCAACTCTATGATGCCACCTTCCTACCTCTTATGTGGCGCTACTTTGCCACTAGACCACAAGGCTTTTTGTGGCACAATTTCCCCAACAATATTCTTAAGGCCTACCTACTACACCCAGGGTTTGATTCACCTTAAACCAAAATTCTTGCTAGAGTCCAGATTTGAACCCAGGACTTCTCCAACACTTCTCAGCACACTTAACCACTAAAACAAGCCTTCATTAACGAAATTTACACGTACAACAAAATATTATAAGCTGCCTTCAACCGCTCCCATGCTCAAGGCCCAAAACTTCTAGGCCTAAATTCAGGGTGTTACACTGGTTCAGCCCCATTTTCCTCCGCTACCACAAAGAATCCCTTAAGCTTAAGCATATGTTCTTTGGTCAGAGTACGACTTTTCTGTTGAGAATTCATCAAATTTGTAATAGCAGATTCTTGAGCCAATGCGACTTGGCCTCTGAGTAAATCCTCCAAATTTATGATCTCTTTGGCAGTACAAAAATTCTTGTGTTGCTTTTGAAACACACTACTCATGCTCGCTAATATATAACATCGAACAGTCAAGTCAGAATATTTCCACAGGGCTGAGCTTCAAGAGGGCACATTTCGCCAAGAACAAATTTGTGTTTCTCACAACTGGGAACCATCAACAAGTTCCATTTCCATTCTTGAAAGTTATCCCCATTTAATTTATTCTCGGTAAGAATGCTAATAAGAGGATTTAGAGACATATTTGAACTGAAAAAATAAATATTTATTAATTACTATCTTTGTATATTTTTCCTTTAAGCAATATATCAAGAATGAAGTATGATGCATGAATCTTGTATTAAAACCTAGAAAAAAGTTTTCATTTCTATGATCATTCTCACACCCATTAACCATGTTGCCTTGGGGTTCCATGATTAGCTAGCAAGAACATAGATTCCATCCAATCAATTTGTTAATCTTAATTCTCAAGATTCCATAAGAACTAATGGTCGTTTAATGTTTGGCCATCATATCTAGCTTAAATATCGTCTGTTGGGAAACTATTTAATAAAAGATGATCTTGAGTGTGTAACCATTGACTCAACACCCATCATGAACATGCTTTCACTTGTGAGTCATCTTGGGACAATCTCTCTAAAAGTCATGCATGATTAGTTTTCCTTCGAAGGAAATCCCATCTAGTGAATCCACATGAAAATTTTTACCTTGCGGTGCACCCAAGGTAGGAATCGGCTTAAAACTTTATCATGCTATCACTTAGGGACCATCAATGAAGGCTATAAGTTTTCTTCAAGGATCTTCTCCCACTCAATATTTTAAAAACACGCAAGGTTTTTTATCCCTAAATTTAAGAATGATCATACAATAGTCCTAGTGGCATTCTTACCCAACTTAAATGACATGCTTCCAATATATGCATGGCATGCTATGGCAATAATATCCATTCACAAGAATCAATCAATCTTAAAATAAACAATGTTGGTTCTCCATAGTTTTTCTTTTAAGGGAAAAACAAAAGAAGTGAATGTGAACTGTGCACCAGGTAGGGTTCCAGGAAAGGGAGGTAAGTCAAATATGACTGCTTAAAAACCAAGCCTTTCCTAGCCAGAGCCAATCTTAGACATGCACCTTCTCATTACCACATTTCTCACAGTTATTGAATAACCTAAATAAGTGAATGGAAAAATACAACACATGTATTTTCTCATTACCACACTTCTTATTTTTAATTGATCAACTATGGATCAACTAATGCATATAACACAATTATAACATTACATAATATAAATGTAACATCTAGAATTAGGGCCTAGTTAGAATAGCGGTTTCGGGACCACAAATCTAATGTTAAAATAATTATTTTACGATCATTATGAGGTATAGGATATGAAAATAAACATGTGTTAAAGTTTCATAAAGAAATTCTATGTGTAAGGTGTCCAATTGGAAATTAAGGACCAAATTGAATAAATTGTAAAACTTGGGTTTTAGAAGCAATTAGTATGAAATTGCTATGGATTATTAATTAGAGGTCCTTAAAGAGTAATTTTCCCAATTTTTAAGTTTTTGGACAAAAATGGGCATGTATGGGCATATTGGTCATTTGGTTAATTAAGGAATAAAGAGGGAAAAATAAGCCAAAATCATGTAATTCATCTTCTCCATGCTGCCGAAATTTGCATGCTCTCCATAGCTAGGGTTTTCGACATTTCAAGCTCAATAGTAAGTGCTCCCTAGCCCCGTTTTTAATGCTCTTCGTATTTTTGAGATCCTTGTAACATGCTCTCTCTATTTCTACCCATATTTCAAGCTAGGGTTCATGTTAAAAAATTTATCCATGCATGAGATGTTTGTGTTTTGATGATTTGTGGAGGAATATGAGAGTTTAAAGGATAGTAAACAACTTTTACTAAGTAGTTTTTCATGGAAATGGCTTAAGGGACCATGTGGTAAAAGTTGTGAAAATGGGTAGAAAAATGTGAAATGAAAGAAAATTTGGGATGCTATAAGTAAGAAAAATATTCGGCTAGGCTTGGGTAACTTAGAAATTTCATGCATTTCATTATACGAGCCTTAGGACTAAATTGTAAAAGTGTAAAAAGTTAGGGTTAAATTGGTCATTTTGCCAGGGGGTGAGTTTTAAATCCTAAAATAAAAAATATGGTGTATTAATAGTTAAATTTTACTGATTTAGACCCCAAGGAACCAATTCTAGAGGTCGACCGTGGAAAACGAAAGGGTTCGGAATAACCAAAATAGGAAACCGAAGCAATTACCAGGTAAGTTCGTGTAACTTGAAGTAAACTCTTAATACACTTAAACATGCAGGTTCATGAATGTATGAAAATTTAGATATTCATGGCATGATAATTCATGAAATGTGCTTCTGTAAAGGAAAGATGATAAATGTCCCGGTTGAAATAGAAAGGGAGATCCGATGGATAAATTATGGCTTACATGACCTGAGATCCTGCATGTGTTGCAGAAAAGGATTCAGCCCGGATGAGTAATCTGATGATCTCAAAATAGAAAGGATCTAGCCCGGACAAGTGTTCCTTGATTGATCGAGCCTCTTGAAGAATGTGGGTGCATTATGGATTTAGCCCAGACGGGTAATCTGATTGAGGACTAAATTTAGCTTGGACTGGCAATTCAGATCTTAGCTTATAAGAACAATTTTCGTTGATAGGGATTTAGCCTGGACTGGTAATCCCGACATTGCTCTATGAGTTACTACTACAGGGGATTTAGCCTGGACTAGTAATCCTGCCGTAAGATATAAGGTTCACGAGGGTGCGTACTTGAGAGGATCACTTGTATGACTTGATGGTAATTGGGCTATCCATTGAGATTTCTGAGTAATTCAATGGGATTAACATGAGAAATAGAAATAGAAATATTAAATTGATGAGCTCATCTGAGACTAATGACATGATGTATTGTTATGAGACTAATTTGATGATTGAGTGTTTGTGATAGGGAAACTATTTCATACTTGCTGGAATTATTGCCTAAATACGGTTGTATGCTAATTAACCGGTAAGTTTACTTTCTGGTTATCTAGACTTACTAAGCATATAAATGCTTATACCCTTCTCCTTTCCCTCTCTAAGATGAGTCTGAGGGAGCCAAGAGCCGTGCTACAGCTTCCGTACAATGAGCTGTTTCTAGTAGTAGCAGAAGGCCTATGTTTTAAGGCCGGGAAGAAGCAAGAGTTGCCTTCTTCGAGATGATGGATGAATGGTTTGGGGATTATTTGAGAAACCGCCCCAATATACCAGGACCTCCTTCGCCCCCTGCTCGGCCTGAGGGAGAAGTGCCACATGGTACGGCACCCGCGTTATTGGTAAAGCCCCAGTGGACAAAGATAGAAAATATGCGGCTGAAGAGTTTAGAGCTAAGGTTGATGATGATGCTGAACGAGCTGAGTTCTGGCTCGAGAATATGTGCAAGTTCTGGATGAATTGTCATGTACACCCGAGGAATGCTTGAAGTGTGTTGTATCTCTTCTGAAAGATACAACATATCATTGGTGGAAGATGGTATCCTCAGTTGTACTGAAGGAAGACATTACATGGGAGTTCTTCCAAGCTGAGTTTAAAAAGAAATACATCAATCAAAGGTTTTTGGACTCGAAGCAAAAGGAGTTCCTGGAACTCAAATAAGAAAATAAGACCGTGTCAGAATACGAAAGAGAATTCGTGAGGTTAAGTCAATATGCAATGGAGTGGGTTCAATCAGAGATAGAAATGTGTAAGCGCTTCGAGGAAGGCTTGAATGAGGAAATCAAATTACTGATCAGGATCCTTGAGATACGAGAATTTGCCACATTAGCTGATCGGGCCAAGAAGGCTGAAGAGTTAAATAATGAAAGAAAGAAACCTAAGAGAGAAGCTCGAGTTTAAGTAAGAGGTCTAGCGGCAGAGCACAGTCCTTCCCCACAAAGAAATCGAGAAGTCACCAAGAACGCTCCATTTCATCAGTAGGATATTCAGGTAGAGCAAAAAGCTCCAAGCGACATAACCCGAAGTCTTCTTAACCCGAAGACTTCTTTCTCTATGGTAACTAGTGTAGGAAGCGTAGATGATCAAAAGTCGAAGTGTAAAAGCTGCAACAAATTTCACTTTGGAGAGTGCCGAATAAAGAGTGGTGCGTGTTTCAGATGTGGGTCTCTTGAACATTTTTTCAGAGACTGCCCGGAGCGAGCTAATAAAGAGGTTGAATTAGCTCTGCAGCCGAATGCTCCTATTTCTCGAGGTAGACCACCGAGACATCCCGAAAGTGCAAGTGGTAGTCGAATTGTTTCCAAGGATACTACTGTAAAATTAGAGGCTCGAACCCTGGAAAGAACTTATGCAATACGCGCTCGAGAGGAAGCATCTACTCCCGATGTCATCACGGGTACATTTTCTATTTACAATACTCGTGTCATTGCCTTAATTGACCTAGGGTCAACCCATTCGTACATTTGCATGAAATTGGTGTCTAGTATGAATATGTGTGTAAAACCTACAAAATTTGTGATTAAGGTGTCAAACCCTCTGGGCAAGTTAGTCCTAGTTGATAAAGTCTGTAAGAATTGTCCCTTGACGATTCAAAGTCATTGTTTTCCGGCTAACCTTATGTTATTGGCATTCGATGAGTTTGATGTAATACTTGGCATGGATTGGTTAGTTGTGCATGATGTGATTGTAAATTGTGGTAGCAAGTATATTGAATTGAAATGCTCAGATGGTGAGATTCTCTGGATTGATTCAAGCGAGTTGGATACTCCGCCGGTTGTCATTACCTCAATGATGGCTCAAAGGTATATGAGAAAAGGATATGAAGCGTACCTTACTTTTGTGTTGACTACTAAAGAATCTGAGTTGAAATTGGAATCGATACCGATAGTATGCGAGTATCCGAGTGTGTTTATGGAAGAACTACCCGGATTACCTCTCGTTAGAGAAGTGGAGTTTGGTATTGATCTGGTGCCTGGAACAGCTCCGGTTTCTATTGCCCCGTATAGGATGGCACCAACCGAGCTGAAAGAGTTAAAAGCACAGTTGCAAGAACTAACGGATAAAGGTTTTACAAGATCGCGATTTTTGTCTTGGGGTGCTCCAATGTTATTTGTAAAGAAGAAAGATGGTTCTATGAGGCTATGTATAGACTACCAACAACTTGACAAGGTAACTATGAAGAACAAGTATCCGTTGCCGAGGATTGATAATCTGTTTGATCAATTGAAGGGAGCCAATGTGTTTTCTAAGATAGACCTGAGATCCGGCTACTACCAGTTACGAGTTAAAGAGTCAGACGTGCCTAAGACTGCTTTTAGGACGAGGTATGGTCATTTCAAGTTCTTGGCCATGCCTTTTGGCCTAACGAACGTCCCATCTACATTTATGGACTTAATGAATCATGTTTTTCGACCATACTTAGACAAGTTTGTCGTTATGTTTATTGATGATATCCTGATTTATTCCAAGGATGAGATTGAGCATGTGGAACATTTGAGAACAGTTTTACAGATTTTACGGGACAAACAATTGTATGCTAAATTTAGTAAGAGTGAGTTTTGGCTCTGAGAGGTTGGATTCCTCAGTCACATTGTGTCGGGTGATGGCATCCGAGTTGATCCAAATAAGATATTTGTTATTATTGAGTGGAAGCCGCTGAAGAGCGTATTCGAGGTTAGAAGCTTTTTAGGCTTAGCCAGTTACTATCGACGCTTTGTAAAGGGATTTTTGATGATTGCAACTCCTTTGACGAGGTTGCTGCAGAAAGATATTAAGTTTTGGTCAGAGAAGTGTCAACAGTGTTTCAAGAAATTGAAGACGTTGCTAACTGAAGCTCCAGTTTTAGTGCAACCAGAGTCAGGAAAGGAATTCATGGTCTATAGTGATGCGTCCTTAAATGTACTAGGTTGCGTGCTTATGCAAGAGGGAAGAGTAATAGCATATGCTTCGAGGCAACTAAAGCCGCACGAGAAAAATCATCCAACACACGACTTCGAGCTAGCTGCCATTGTATTTACCCTGAAGATTTGGAGACACCATTTGTATGGTAAAACTTGTAGTATATTCACAGATCACAAGAGTTTGAAATATTTGATGACTCAAAAAGAATTGAATCTGAGGCAACGGAGATGGTTAGAGTTGATTAAAGATTATGAACTGATCAATGACTACCACCCGGGAAAGGTGAATGTGGTCGCAGATACACTAAGTAGAAAGTCCTTGTTTGCCTTGAGAGCCTTGAACACGCAGTTGGCCTTGTTAGATGATGGTTCAGTTTTGGCAGAGTTAAGAGCCAGACCAACGTTTCTACAAGAAATTTGCAATGCTCAGATCAATGATAGTGACTTGCAAGCCAAGAGAGCTCAATGTGAGTCAGGCACTGAATCAGATTTTTGGATTAGTTCTGACGGTTGCCTAATGTTCAGAGATAGGGTCTGTGTACCGAGAGACAACGAGCTGATTCGAAAAATTTTGAAAGAGGCGCATGGTAGCTATTTATCTATTCATCCGGGAAGTACCAAGATGTATAATGATTTGAAGAAAATATATTGGTGGAATGGCATAAAAAGAGACATCTCCGAATTTGTATCGAAATGCTTGATATGTCAACAAGTCAAGGCTGAACACCAAATACCTTCAGGTTTATTAGAGCCCGTGATGGTTCCTGAATGGAAATGGGATAGGGTTACTATGGATTTTGTGACAGGATTGCCGTTAACACCGAAGAAGAAAGATGCCATTTGGGTTATAGTTGATAGACTAACAAAGTCGTCTCATTTTATTCCTGTACGAACAGATTTCTCTCTTGACAGATTGGCCGACTTGTACATATCTGAGATTGTGAGACTACTCGGGCTACTGTTGTCGATCATTTCAGATAGGGATCCAAGATTCACTTCAAGATTTTGGAAGAAGTTGCAAGAAGCTTTGAGTACAAAATTGAGTTTTAGTACCGCATTCCACCCACAGACAGATGGTCAGTCTAAACGAGCGATTTAGACTCTCGAGGACATGTTAAGGTGTTGTGTCCTTGAACTTCAAGGCAGTTGGGAAAAATATTTACCATTGGTGGAATTTGCCTACAACAACAGTTTCCAGACGAGTTTAAAAATAGGCACCTTATGAGGCATTGTATGGCCGGAAGTGTCGGACACCATTGTACTGGACAAAACTCAAAGAACACCAGATTCATGGAGTTGATTTGATCAAGGAAACTGAAGAAAAGGTTAAAGTGATACGTGATTGTTTGAAAGCGGCATCGGATAGGCAAAAGTCATATGCTAATTTGAAAAGAAAGGAGATTGAATTCTAAGTTGGAGACAAAGTGTTCTTGAAAGTATCTCTATGGAAAAAGGTCTTGAGATTTGGTCGAAAAAGCAAACTAAGTTCAAGGTTTATTGGACCCTACGAGATTACTGAGAATGTTGGACCGTTGGCCTACCCCTTAGCACTGTCGTCCGAATTGGAAAAGTTTCATGATGTATTCCATGTATCCATGTTGCGACGATATCGATCAGACCCCTCCCATGTGATTTTACCCACAGAAATTGAGATTAAACCGGACATGACCTATGGTGAAGAACCGATTAAGATTTTAGCTCGAGAAGTCATACAGTTGAGGAATAAGAATATAGCCTTGGTGCAAGTTTTATGGCATAGACACGGAGTAGAAGAAGCCACCTGGGAACCCGAAGAAACCATGGGAAGTCAATATCCGAACCTATTTACTGGTAAGACTTTCGAGGATGAAAGTCCCTAAGGGGGGAGAAATGAAACATTCCCAATTACGGCCTACTCAGAAAAGTGGTTTCGGGACCACAAATATGATGTTAAAATAATTATTTTATGATTATTATGAGGTATAGGATATGAAAATAAGCATGTGTTAAAGTTGCATGAAGAAATTCTATGTGTAAGGTGTCCAATTAGAAATTAAGGACCAAATTGAATAAATTGCAAAACTTGTGTTTTAGAAGCAATTAGTATGAAATTGCTATGGATTAATAATTAGAGGTCCTTAAAGAGTAATTTTCCCAATTTCTAAGCTTTTGGACAAAAATGGGCTTGCATGGAAAATTTTGGAAGTTTTGTAATGAAGGGCATTCTGGGCATTTGGTTAATTAAAGAATGAAAAGGGAAAAATAAGCCAAAATCATGTCATTCATCTTCTCCATGCTGCCAAAATTTGCATGCTCTCCATAGCTAGGTTTTTCAACATTTCAAGCTCAATAGTAAGTGCTCCCTAGCCCCGTTTTTAATGCTCTTCGTATTTTTGAGATCCTCGTAACATGCTCTCTCTATTTCTACCCATATTTCAAGCTAGGGTTCATGTTCAAAAATTTACCCATGCATGAGATGTTTGTGTTTTGATGATTTATGAAGGAATATGAGAGTTTAAAGGATAGTAAACAACTTTTATTAAGTAGTTTTTCATGGAAATGGCTTAAGGGACCATTTTGTAAAAGTTGTGGAAATGGGTAGAAAAATGTGAAATAAAAGAAAATGTGGGCTGCTATAAGCAAGAAAAATATTCGGCTAGGCTTGGGTAACTTAGAAATTTCATGCATTTCATTATACGAGCCTTAGGACTAAATTGTAAAAATGTGAAAGGTTAGGGAAAATTTGGTCATTTTGCCTGGGGTGAGTTTTAAACCCTAAAATGGAAAATGTGATGTAATAATAGTCAAATTTTATTGATATAAACCCCAAGGAACCAATTCCAGAGGTCGACCATGGAAACGAAAGGTTTCAAAATAACCGAAATACGAAACCGAAGCAATTACCAGGTAAGTTCGTGTAATTTGAAGTAAACTCTTAATACACTTAAACATGCATGTTCTTGAATGTATGAAAATTTAGATATTCATGGCATGATATTCCATGAAATGTGCTTGTGTAAATGAAAGATGATAAATGTCCCGGTTGAAATAAAAAGAGAGATCCGATGGATAAATTATGACTTACATGACATGAGATCTTGCATGTGTTGCAGAAAAGGATTTAGCTCGGACGGGTAATTCGATGATCTCAAAATAGAAAGGATCTAGTCCGGATGGGTGTTCCTTAAGTGGTCGAGCTTCCCAAAGAATATGGGTGCATTAAGGATTTAGCCCGGACAGGTAATCCGATTGAGGGGTAAATTTAGCCTGGACTAGAAATTCAGATCGAGCTTATGAGAGTAATTGTCGTTGAGAGGGATTTAGCCTAAACTGGTAATCCCGAAATTGCTCTATGAGTTACTACTATGGGAGATTTAGTCTGGACTGGTAATCTCGCCGTAAGATATAAGGTTCACGGAGGTGTGTACTCGAGATGATCACTTGTATACTTGACGATAATTGGGCTATCCATTGAGATTTCTGAGGAATTCAACGGGATTAACACGAGAAATAGAAATGAAAATATTGAATTGATGAGCTCATCTGAGACTAATGACATGATGTATTGTTATGAGACTAATTTGATGATTGAGTGTCTGTGATAGGGAAACTATTGTATGCTTGTTGGAATTATTGCCTAAATATGGTTGTATGCTAATTAATCGGTAAGTTTACTTTCCAATTATCCAGACTTATTAAGCATATAAATGCTTACCCCCTTCTCCTTTCCCTGTCTTACAGAGCTCGTGGACTCGTGAAGATTGGAAGACAGTTGGAGAATCAACACACTATCGACTTGTTCAGCTTTGGTATATAGATACTTTTATTTTGTTTAATGGCATGTATAGGATTTTTGGTTATTTTGTTATATGTTTCATTTGGCTAGCCAATCTAAGGGCCTAAATGGTATACTTATTCCTTTGTATATGGCCATGAGATATGGCTCATATTGATGTAGGTTGTAAACCTACTAATGATGCATGTCTATGTTTAAATGTTTCATGAGATATGATGATGAGGCTTATCATGAATGGATGATTGAAATGGGACCTAATAATTTGATAGAGGACATAGCATATAATGGTATATGGTTATAATTGGCCTAAGTGTAAAATGTAAAATGTGCTATGTTAATCCCTAATACGAAAAGGATAATTCAGCATGTACTAAACCAATGAGATGAGGTTAACATGCAATGAGTTATGTCAAGGTTGTTTAAGAGTATAATTAGGCCATGTTAAATACCATTGAAGTCTCTAAGTGCGTATGGATGAAAGAGGGTAACCAAAGGCTTGGAAAATAGTCCTAAAAAGGTCCACACGGGTAGACACATGGGCATGTGTCTAGGCCACGTGTGATACACGGTCAGCCCCATGGGCGTATTGCGTGGCCGTGTGTCACCTGCACTTAAAAGTTGAGGTCAGTTTTCATGGTAATAAGCACACGGGTAGAGACACAGCCGTGTGTCTCAACTGTATAGAGGACATAGCCTAGCACATGGGTATGTGCCTTGGCTGTGTGCCACAAAATGAATGATGACATCATAAACAGAATGTCCGGGTTTTTGAACACGGGTGATGACAAGGGCGTGTCTAGGCCATGTGAGGGACACGGGCATGTGCTTGGCCGTGTAAAAATCCCTGTAGGTTTGAAATGAAAAATAAATCTATGTCCCTAAGCACACGGGCGTGTGCTTTGCCTCTTCATGGACGTGTGAGGCATAACCCTAGTAATTTAATTTCTAAAATTTTCTATAGTTCTCGGTTTAGTCACGGATTGCTTTTAATGTATTTCTTGGACCTTGTAGGTCCTTAATCGGGACACTGTGATGATATTTGGTCAATTTTAAATTAGAATGAAATTCTATAACCCGTATTTTTTGAAAGTGTCTGAGTATGTGTCTGGTAACACCTCATACCTTGTCCTAGTCTCGGGTACGGGTAATGTGTGTTGCAATAAATATTATAAACAATTATAAAACAAACATATAAAGAGATAAGTAATTAAAATAAAATTGTTAGCCAAGGTTTCCATGGTTCTATTTCTAGAAAATAAATGGAAAATAAAATTACATAATTTTCACCACAAGGCATTCCTTGGGTCTTCAACCACCATCACATCTTTTCATCGTCAAGGACTCCTTTTGGAAAAATTACATTTAAGTCCTATATTCGTTTTTGGCTTACAAGAATTCTATGAATTCTTTTAAAAAATAGCACTACATGGATATGATAGTCCACGTTCTATTTTCTAATAATCACTACCTCAGCAAAAAACATTTATAAAACAAATATATAATATCACATCCATTCCCATATATAACTTAAAACATGCATAAGATCTAAATAATGTCAATTACTATGTAATCAAATCATTCAAGAAGAAGAGAAATTTATTTTGATTACCCGTTTATACTTATAGATAGAACACAACATGGCTCATGATACCAATCGTTGGAAAAACGAGTTTGGAACACAATGAAAAATAAATTTAGGGAAAAACCAAAGTTTTAAAATTTATTCCAAAACAAGATCTTGGTAGTGATATCTAAAGTAATAAACACTTAATCAAAATTGTACCTTTTTTATTCGTTTAGGATGAGCGCTTCGACCGAGTAGTCTACTACATTATCTTCAAGCTCACGTCTGCCGAGTGTAAGCTCACTTTGAATCAAAAAAAAATTCACAAAAATTAGCAGTGGGGTAATTTTGCAATTTCTCTAAACTTTTAAGTCAAGTTGTAAATAAAAAAATATCTCTAGAAATTTTCTGAAATAATCTCTTTGGAGAATTTTCTCTCTACAACTTTCTATTGAATTCAAGTGTGTGTAAATAATGACCCAAGGCTCTCTTTATATAGGGAGAATTTAGAGAGTTCAACTATGATTAAACTTAATCACTTTAATATTAAATTAATAAAACATTATTAAGATAAGTATTAAATTAAATTTACTATTAAACTATTAAAATAATTTTTTTTTTTGGAATAAGCAATCTAAAATCAAATTCTCTGGTAGAGTCCCAATAGGAGTGTAACTCTTCCACTACTCAACCACCAATAACCAACCGCTGTCAGACATCGGGATGCTATCATCACAGCCACCAACACCACCGTGTCCGGTGATGCAGGTGCGACACCCTTACGGCACCCTCAGCCGGTTTGGTTGTTGTCAGTTCGATTTGGGTCAATGATGACCAAACTGGTCTGGTCCAGCCACTAGATCGTCGGCCTGATTTCACATACCGGGCTTAATTTGACCAATTTTTGGGTTTTGGTCTCGGTTTTTGGCTACTAGGCTCAATTTATAATCTTAATTTCAATTTTCAAGTTCAATTATCCATTGAGCCAATTGTCTGACTTGAAAATTAACTTCCCAAAATATCATATTAATTTTAATTAATTTCATCAATTTAATTTTGTTTGATCAAAATTAATTTTTACGAAAATTACTTAGATTTTCCAAATTAATTTTTCAAGAAAAGTTTTTGATCGAATTCTTAAGTTGAACAATTCTCACGACCACCTAATTTAATTCCACATCGAATAAATCAACTCAATTAAATTATTCCCAAAGTCGTAGAATTTTCTTCTAATTCAATGCAGTCCAATCGAGCTTTTGTTGAGCTAACAGAAGGACCAATCGAACATATGTAATTAGGCTCTAGTCATTGGAATTATGTCCAGAAGTATAATTCCTATAATTTGCAATTACTTATTCATAGAGTCAGTCCAGAAGTACCACTGATTGAAAACTCCTTGTTGTATACTCTTTACAAAAGCAATTTATCCAATTGGTTTTTCCAATGACTTCGCCATGTATATGTTACCCTCATATGATATCCTTGATTCCTTTGAGTGTAATCCGTTCATTCAATACAATCCTATTTTATGTCATTGTCACCATTGTGTCTTCTTAATTATTAATATGATCACTTCCAACAAATGACTGTGATAAATTGCTTGTTCGAGAACAAGCAACCCGTGGCTACGTTCCATATTTATCAATTCACACAATTTCAATGAGAGGATATCATTAACTCTTTAATTGAGCTATTAATTTCACTGTTGCTAGTAAAGTCATGCCATACACAAGTCATGTAGCTAACATACTGGCTATGAGCTCGATCATCTTTAGAGCATAAGCCTCCACTTATATCAAAGCACATGAGTTGTATACGCATGGTCAGTGACAAACTGAGGTTTTAGGTAAATCATACCATTAACATCATAAGTGAATTAATTCACAAACAGATTCAGAATTAATTTAGCTTGGGTCCAATCTAATGTACCATTCTACCAATGAATACATCTGTCTCTACCCGTGGAGTCAACTGCTCCGATAACTAAGACTAGTCATCTCCCCAATTGGAATTATAGACGATATAATTATTCTTCTCAGTATTTGAATTAAATCCTCACTTTGATTCTTTAATGGGATTATGGACTCATTTAGATTATCTACTGAAATACGTTGTCTTTCTCGCAATGTAAACGTTCTTTACAATTTCACTTATTTTCAATTTGAACTTTAGACAATCAATGAGCTAATATTTGTTTGTTACAATATCGCTATGCATGCAAAATATAAAAGATAGAAAATACAAAAGAAATAATAGTGAAATGTGAAATTAACTTTGTTTATTTATTCATCGTTCAAATAAATAGAAAACAATTATCGTTCAAATAAATAGAAAACAATTACATGTTTACTATAACATTGGCACATTTCCCAACAATCTATCACTTGCCTTAATGAAGTAAATGTGTCATGTTTCGCATTCCCATATCCTCGACATGTTTGTTAAAACTCCTAGTTACAAGAGTCTTAGTAAACGGATCTGTAGGGTTATTTTCAGAACCTACTTTCATCACATCTGCAATTCCCTTGGCTACTGCCTCTCGTATTAAATAATACTTTCAATCAATGTGTTTTGTCATCTTGTGACTTCTCATTTCCTTGGTATTTGCTATTGTAGCACTGTTATCACAAGACAGTGTTATAGCTTTTTCTACATTAGGAACAACTTCAAATTCAGTTAAGAACTTTAGAAGCCATATTGCTTCTTTCGTTGCCTCAGAAGTAGCCACATACTCAGCCTCCATTGTAGAGTCACTAGTGCAAGTTTATTTTACACTCCTCCATACTATGGCTCTATAGCCTAGAACGAATACATTTGTCAACATCGATTTCCTTGAATCTTTACAGGTTTGGAAGTTTGAGTTTGTGTATCCAATAGGAGTAAGGTCCTTCCCAGAATACACAAGCATATAATCCATGATTCTTTTAAGATACCTTAATATATGCCTTACAACTTGCCAATTCTTGAGACGTAGATTCGCCTGATATCGACTAACAATTCCTACTGCGAAACAAATATCTAGACATGTGCAAACATCATTCCAACTGCCGAAGCATTTGGAACCTTACTCATATGCTCTCTTTCTTCCACTAACTTAGGACAGACATCTAAAGAAAGATGAAAACCTGATGCAGTCAGCTAAACACTTGGCTTTGCATCGGTCATTGCAAAATGTTCCAGTACCTTATTGATGTATGAAGCTTGAGATACTGCTATCGTTTTATTCTTTTAATTCCTAAGGATTCAAATTCCAATAATATAACTAGCTTCACCCAAGTCCTTCATGCTAAACTGTTAAGCTACCCACAATTTAACTGATGATAATTCTCTTACATCGTTTCTAATAAGTAGAATATTACCGACATACAAATCAAGGAATACCATCTTTTTGTCCTTTATACGCTTATAAACACAAGGTTCATCAATGTTTTGCTTAAATCCAAAAGTATTTATCTTTTAATCAAATCTTTTATTCCATGAGCGGGACGTTTGCTTAAGTTTATAAATAGATTTTAGTAGTTTGCAAACTTTTTACTCTTTTCCTTTGACAACATAGCAAGTGGGTTAATCCATATAAATGGTCTCATCAAGATAGCTATTCAAGATTTTTTTCTTGACATCTATTTTCCAGATCTCGTAATCAGGGCAACAACAATCGATAAGAGTATACAAATAGACTTGAGCTGGCCACCGAAGAAAATGTCTCATCGTAATTGAAACCCTTTTTTTGTGTGTAGCCTTTCCCTACAAGTCTAGCTTTGTGTGTTTCCACTTTCCCTTCCGCATTTCTCTTCTTCTTGTAAATCCACTTACACCCTATGGGTTCAATCCCAGTTGGTAAGTCTACAAGTTCCTACACCATATTGGATTCCATAGAATCCATCTCGGCATCCATGGTCTGTTTCTAGAGCTTGGAATCAACGTCTTGCATAGTCTCCTCTTAAATAAGTGGATTATCATCCTTATGATTGACTTCCGTATTATAAATACTACCATCATAAATTGTAACACCCTGAATTTGGGCTTAGAAGTTTTGGGCCTTAAGCATGGGAGGTTGAAGGCAGCTTATAATATTTTGTTGTGCATGTAAATTTCGTTAATGAAGGCTTGTTTTAGTGGTTAAGTGTACTAAGAAGTGTTGGAGAAGTCCTGGGTTCAAATCTGGACTCTAGCAAAAATTTTGGTTTAAGGTGAATCAAACCCTGGGTGTAGTAGGTAGGCCTTAAGAATATTGGTGGGGAAATTGTGCCACAAAAAGCCTTGTGGTCTAGTGGCAAAGTAGCGCCACATAAGAGGCAGGAAGGTGGCGTCATAGAGTTGGCAAGGAGGTCCAGGGTTCGAAACTCATGGCAATCAAAGAGCATTTATTTTGCTAACAAGGGGCGACAAGAGTTGGTGTTGAATTTAAACTCTGATGATGGAGGGATCCCGCATCGAGAAGCTAACATAAGAGTGGATGCGAAGCTGGCTTTAAATAGAGAGAACCATGAGGAGAGTAAAGGTACCTTTCTTGGCTGATCCCTTTCGCTTTATGGCGTGCTCGTTTGGGTTGGGCGTCGACTAAGAGTGCTCAGAACGCGGATTAACTCCAGTCTCCTATCAGGTGTGTATTTCTCACTACTCTAGCTGTAGGATGGCTACTTCGGGCCGCGATGGGCCAAAAGGGGCCATGTGGGCCCAATGGGCCTACGAGCCCAATTGGATAAGTTGTTTGATTGTGTAGTAAATATTGGACTAGGCTAGGTGAATCTCATATCTGTGGCTATGTTTGGGCTAAAAGGGCCACACGAGCGTGTGGGCCCATTTGGGCTGAGAAGGGCTTTAGGCCTATTCGTATTGTTATCCCTGTTTAGAATACTTTAGTTTACCAAATTACTGAAATATCCCCAGTTGTAAATTTACCAAAGTACCACCGGTTTATAAAATTACCCAAATATCCTCAATTTACAAAATTACCATTTTACCCTCGAGTTACAAAATTACCGTTTTACCCTCGATTTACAGAATTACCGTTTTACCCTCAATTTACAGAATTACCGTTTTACCCTCGATTGACAGAATTATTGTTTTACCCTCAATTTATAGAATTACCATTTTACCTTTAATTTATAAAATTACTGTTTTACCCTCGATTTATAGAATTACCGTTTTACCCTCGATTTACAGAATTACAGTTTTACCCTTGATTTACAGAATTACTGTTTTACCCTCGATTTACAAAATTACTAAAATACCCTTGGTTTATAAAATCACCAAAATACCCTTTTTGTAAAATTACCAAAATACCCTTTATTTATGAAATTATCAAAATACCCCTATTTTGTAAAATTACCAAAATACCCCTAGTTTGTAAAATTATCAAAATACCCCTAGTTTGTAAAATTATCAAAATACCCCTAGTTTGTAAAATTACCAAAATACCCCTGATTTGTGAAATTACTGAAATACCCTCGACCTGTAAAATTATTGAAATACCATCGACTTGTAAAATTACCAAAGTACCCCTGATTTACAGAATTACCATTTTACCCTCGATTTAAAAAATTATCGAAATACCCTTGTAGGGTAGAAATATCGAAATACCCCTGTAGGGTAGAAATACCGAAATACCCCTATAAGGTAGAATTATCGAAATACCCCTGTAGGGTAGAATTATCGAAATACCCTTGTAGGGTAGAAATACTGAAATACCCCTATAGGGTAGAATTACAGAGATACCTCGTGGGGTAAAATTACCATTTTGCCCCTTGGGTGTTAAATGACTATTTTGCCATTGTGGGCAAGTGACTGACTTGGATTGTGTGGTTGATAGATTTGATTGTGAATATATGTTGGTGATATGAATGACTTGACTGTGATTGTTTGATTCAAATATGGGCATGACATTCTGCATACATGACATGTTGCATGGGTTGGGATTTCGTACGGAGGAAGATCTGATCTGTTAAGGTTGCACGGGTTGCCCGAGACGACTGTGGACCGATCGATGGCCGAGTGCCGATCATGTTACCGAAGGCTGTGTGCCATTATTGTGGGCTTTTTATCGATATTGTAGGCTTCGTACCGATTATAGACCCGTTATCGATGGCTCTATGCCAACCTAAATATGGCTTTGTGCCATCTTGACTATGGCTTCGTGCCAAACGTATTTACCTGTGGTTATGTGCCTAACATATTTGTTGACAACTCTGTGTCAATCATATTTACCGAAGGCTGTGTGCCAGTTATATTACCGTCACTGATGGCTATGTGCCGAAGTTATTACAGTTATCGATGGCTTTGTGCCATGTATTCTGTTAAGTGGCTTTGCCACATTATCTGATTCTGGTGGCTATGCCACAAATATCTGTATCTGGTGACTCTGTCACAATATCTGTTCTGGCAGCAATGCTGCAACTGTGGAGTGTAGGGCTGGGTGGGTTGAGCTATTCCCCACATGGAGTGTAGGGTTGGTACGGGGGTGTATACGGCTGGATTGGGTTGAGATTGCATTCACATTCTAATTTTGATTCTGTTACCTGATACTGATTCTGATTCTGATTCTGTCACCTGATTCTGATTCTGATTCTGATAATGTTTCTTATTCTGTAATGGGTTAAAGCCCATCTGGTACTGTCTGTTATAGTGGGCTAAGGCCCAATTGATACTGAAACTGCAAGTAAGGCTAGGGCTAAATTTTTAATTCTTTTATATGACTGACTGTTCCTTTTTATAGTAGGGGATTCCACACTGAGTTTTCGTAAACTCACCCCGTTTATTAACCTTTCAAGTAATTTCCAGCCTTAGACGGATCGGAGCTGCGAGGGGCTCGGAGGAAGCCACACACACTGTTTATCTTATAGTTTCGATTATCACTTTTAAATGGTTTTCGAAAAACACTTCAATGTGACACGCTAGATTCGAGCGAAACTTCCAAGCCGGGTTTGGGGTGTTACATAAATGAAGAAGTCCAATTTCTAAGAAACTCTCCCACTACGACAGATTCCCTAATACTGTTGACCATTTCTAGTTCTTTCTACAACTTTATCGAGAATTGGACTTTGTAATTGTCCTACCACTCCCGAAAGTTTCTCAAGTATCACTTTACTTCGAGCCTTAAAGTTATCCATGTAAATTTCCTCGAGGAAAGTAGTATGAGTAAGAACTTTAATCGTATTGTGTTTTGGATTGTAGAATAATCCTCCCTTTGTTCCTTTTGAATATCCTACAAACATGCACTATTATATCCATACATCTAACTTCTTTTCATCCTTATCTAGAACGTGTGTTTGACAACTCTATCTTCTAAAGTGATTTAGAGTGGGTTTCTTTCCATGTCAAAGTTCTTAAGGTGTCTTACAAGTAGACTTGGTTGGAACATAATTCAGAATATAGCGAGCTATTTGTATCACATGTCCCCAGAAGGAAGTAGGAAGTTGCAAATAGCTTAACATTAAACGAACCATGTCAAGTAAGGTTTTATTCATTCTCTTAGCTATGACATTCTGCTGTGGAGTGCCTGACATAGTCAATTGGGATAAAATCTCATTCTCTATGAGGTATCCTAAGAAATCATTGGACAAGTATTTCCCACCTCAGCCAAACTGAAGATTCTTTTTGATTAAACCTAATCGATTTTCCACTTCTGTACGAAACTCTCAAAATTTATCAAAGGTTTTGCTTTTACGGTGCATTAGATACACATATCTATATTGAGAATAGTCATTGATAAAAGTCACGTAATAATCGTTACTTCTTCGGACTTTGATCCTCATGGGACCACATACATTAGTGCGTACAAGTTCTAAAGGCTAGTTAGTCCTTGTATCTTTCGCATTAAAAGACATTTTAGTCATTTTACCTTCAAAGCAAGATTCACATTGTGGAAGATTAATTTCATTAAGCATACTTAAGGGACCATCTTTCACGAGTCTAGTGATTCTTTCTTGGTTAATATGACCAAGTCTTAAATGTTATAGGTACCCCTCATTAGAGTGAGAAGTTTTAAGCTTTTTATTTACTATTTCAATTTGAAGCATCCTGTAGTTGTTTGATTTGATAAAGTAGAGATTGTTTTCCATCAATCCATTATAGATTAAAAAATGATTTCTACGAATAGAAATCCCTTTATTGAAAGCCACAGTATAATCATCATAAACATGCTACAGAAATTAAATTCCTCTTAAAATGAGGTACATAAAACACGTTCTTTAAAACAATCTTCCTAAAATTATCAAAGTGTAAAATAACTTCTCCCACTACTTCGGTTGAAACATGGCTCCCATCTCCAGTCTGCAACGAGAGGCTCCTATCACGGAGACTTCTCGTTTTGCTAAACCCCTGTAAAGAAACACACACGTGGTTAGTGGCTCCAGAATCAAAAACCTAGTTGTCAATGAATTCTTACACTAAGTAAGCTTCAACCTCAAAGACTTCCATACTTTTGCCCTTTTCAGCTAGGTTATCCAAATACTCCTTATAGTTTGATTTAAAATGTTTTTTCCTATTATAGAAGAAACATTTGATCTTTTTAGGATCTTTTGACTTCTTAGCCTTCTTCCTATCCACAGGAGGTGGAACCAAAGACTTACTCAGTTTCTTCTTTCGCTTAGCTTTCTATTTCCCATTAGAAGAGAGGGGCCCATAGCTAAGTTTGCCTCAGCTTTCTCCTGAACCGGCTTACCACAATTCAACATCAACTCATAGGATTATAACTACTTTATGAACTGAGCCAAGGGGTCCCATGATTAGCTAGAAAGAACATGGATCACATCCGATCAGTTCGTGAATCTTAATTCTCAAGACTCAATAAGAACTAATGGTCGTTTAACGTTTGGCCATCATATCTAGATTAAATATCGTTTATTGGGAAACTATTTAATAAAAGATGATCTTGAGTGTGTAACCATTGACTCAACACCCGTCATGAACATGCTTTCATTTGTGAGTCATCTTGGGACAATCTCTCTGAAAGTCATGCATGACTAGTTTCCCTTTAAAGGAAATCCCATCTAGTGAATCCACATGACAAAGTTTACCTTTGGCTGTGCCTAAGGTAGGAATCGGCTCGAAACTTTATCATGCTATCACTTAGGGACCATCAATGAAGGCCATAGGCTTTCTTAAAGGATCTTTTCCCACTCAATATTTTAAAAACATGCAAGGTTTTTTTATCCTAAATTTCAAGAATGATCATACAATAGTCCTAAGGAATTCTTACCTAAACTAAATGACATGTTTCCAATATATGCATGGCATGCTATGGCAATAATATCCTTTCACGAGAATCAATCAATCTTAAAACAAACAATTTTGGTTCTCCATAGTCTTTCTTTTAAGGGAAAAAACGAAGAAGTGAATGCGAACCGTGCACCAGGTAGGTTTCCAGGAAAGGGAGGTAAGTCAAATTTGACTGCTTAAAAACCAAGCCTTTCCTAGCCAGAGCCAAACCTAGACATGCACCTTCTCATTACCACACTTCTCACAGTTATTGAAGAACCTAAATAAGTGAATAAAACAATACAACACATGTATTTTCTCATTACGACACTTCTTATTTTTAATCGATCAACTATGGATCAACTCATATATATATCACAATTATAACATTACATAATATAAATATTATAAACAATTATAAAACAAATATATAAGGAGATAGGTAATTAAAATAAAATTATTAGCCAAGGTTTCATGGTTCTATTTTTAGAAAATAAATAGAAAAATAAAATTACATAGTTTTTCACAACAAGGCATTCCTTGGGTCTTCAACCACCATCACATCCTTTCATCGTCATGGACTCCTTTTGGAAAAATTACATTTAAGTCCTATGTTCGTTTTCGGCTCCCAAGAATTCTATGAATTCTTTTAAAAAATAGCCCTACATGGATATGATAGTCCATGGTCTATTTTCTAATAATCACAACCTCAGTAAAAAAACATTTATATAACAGATATATAATATCACATCCATTCCCATATATAACTCAAAACATGTATAAGATCTAAAGTATGTCAATTACTATGTAATCAAATCATTCAAGAAGAAGAGAAATTTATTTTGATTATCCGTTTATACCTATAGATAGATTATAACCTAGCTCATGATACCAATTGTTGGAAAAACGGGTTTGGAAAACACAACAAAAAATAAATTTAGGGAAAAACCAGAGTTTTAAAATTTATTCCAAAACAAGATCTTGGTAGTGATATCTAAAGTAATAAACACTTAATCAAAATTGTACCTTTTTGATTCGTTTAGGATGGGCGCTTCGATCGAGTATTCTACTACATTATCTTCAAGCTCACGTTTACCGAGTGTAAGCTCACTTTGAATCAAAATTTTTTTCACAAAAATTAGCAGTGGGGTAATTTTGCAATTTCTCTAAAGTTTTAAGTCAAGTTGTAAATAAAAAAATATCTCTAGAAATTTTCTGAAATAATCTCTTCGAAAAATTTTCTCTCTACAACTTTCAATTGAATTCAAGTATGTGTAAATAATGACCCAAGGCTCTCTTTATATAGGGAGAGTTTAGAGAGTTCAACTATGATTAAACTTAATCATTTTATTTTTAAATCTTATTAAAATAATAGAATGTTTATCTACAATATAAAAATTAAATTAAATTTAATATTAAGATAATCACTTTAAGATTAAATTAATAAAATAATATTAAGATAAATATTTAATTTAATTTAATATTAAACTATTAAAATATTATTTTTTTGAAATAATTAATTTGAAATCAAATTCTCTAGTAGAGTCCTAGTAGGAGAGTAACTCTTCCACTGCTCAACCACCAACAACTAACCGCTGCAGCCACTGAGGCGCTGCCATCGTAGCCACCAGCGCCGTCATGTCCAGTGATACGGTTGCGACACCCTTACGAGACCCTGAGCTAGTTTGGTTGTTGTCGCTTCGATCTGGGCCAATGACAACCTGACCAGTTTGGTCTAGCCATGGATTGGACCGTCGGCCTAGTTTCACATACCAAGCCTGGTTCGACCAATTTTTGGGTCTTGGTCTTGGTTTTTTACTCCGAGCCCAATTTACGATCTCAGGTCCAATTTTCAAGTTTAATTGCCCATTGGGCCAATTGTCCGACTTAAAAATTAACTTACAAAAATATCATATTAATTTTAATTTTACTTAATCAAAATTAATTTTTTTCCAAAAAATCACTTAGATTTTTGAAATTAAATTTTCAAGAAAATTCTTTAATCAAATTCTCTAGTTGAACAATTCTCACGACCACCTAATTTAATTCCACATCGAATAAATCAACTCAATTAAATTATTCCCAAACTTGTAGAATTTTCTTCAGATTCAAATATAGTCCAATTGAGCTTTTGTTGAGCTAGTAGAGGGACCAATCAAACATATACAATTAGGCTCTAGTGATTGCAATTATGTCCAGAAGCATCATTCCTATAATTCGCAATTACTTAATCATGGAGGTCAGTCCATAGGAAGTACCATGATTGAAAAGTCCTTATTGTATACTCTTTACAAAAGTAATTCATCAAACTACTTTGTCGAATGACCTCGTCATGTGTGTGTTACCGTAATATGATAACCTTAATTCTTTTGAGTTAAATCCGTTTACTCAATACAATCTTATTTGATCTCATTGCCACCATTGTGTCTTCTTAATGATTAATATGATCACTGTCAACAAATGACTGTGATACATTGCTCATTCGAGAACAAGCAACCCTTGGTCACGTTCCATATTTATCAATCCACACAATGCCAATGAGAGGATATTGTTAACTCTTTAATTAAGCTATGAATTCCACTGTTTCTAATAAAGCCATGCCACACACAAGTCATGTACCCAACATACAAGCTATAGGCTCGATCATCTTTAGAGCATAAGCCTCCAATTATATCAAAGGACATGGGTTGCATACGTATGGTTAATGTCTAATTGAGGATTTAGGTAAATCATACCATGAATATCACAAGTGAATTAATTCACAAACAGATTCAGAATTAATTAATCTTGGGTCCAATCCAATGTATCATTCTACCAAGACATCTATGTCTCTACTCATTGAGTCAACTACTCCAATAGTCAAGACTAGCCATCTCCCTAATTGTAACACCCCTCACCCATATTCACCATCAAAATAGGGTTACAAGTTATTACCGATCAAAACACGTCATTTATCATACATACTTCATACATTTATGCATTCATATTCAAATACCATTCATCACAATCACATTGTCCCTTGTAAGGGCCTATAAGGCCTAAAACATGCTTTAGAAATGGTTCGGGACTAAACCGATAACATATAAAAAATTTTAGAAACTTAGAAATATTTCAAACATATAAGGGTCACACGCCCGTGTGAACAGACCGTCTGCCTCACACGAATTTTGACACACCTGTGTCATAGGCTATGTTAAAATAGGCCATACATACTGACTTGGGTCACACGACCGACCACAAGCTCGTGTGTCTAGCTCGTGTAACTTACTGACTTGTACCACACGGCCAGTCACACGCCCGTGTGTGAGACCTTGTGGAGCATATTGACTTCAAATTATTTTCAACACCAGGGGATACACGGCCGTATAGCATGACCGTATGTTGCACACGGCTGAGACACCCTTATTCATGTTTCACTTAAACAATCAAAATGGTACCATTTTATCATACAATAAGCAACAAAAACCATTATTCAAATGCACAATTTATACCATATCCAATTCAACCAAATTCATTACCCATGTCAATACCAAATACTTATTCAAATAATTATCAACTCAACTTCTAAAATGATACTTCACCAAATATATTTCACAATCATTAAACTCCATAATTCAATTAACCATTTGCAACTATAAAACCACAACTATTTTCATACCAAACATGCCAAAATAAGCCATCACTCATGGCTATTTACACAACCAAAACATATACATTTAAAATAATAACTAAACATACCACATTATTAACATCATTTACAAGCCAACTCTCATGGCTATATTCACAACCAAAATATCACAAGTAACCTATACATGCCATATACCATACATACACAACATAAAAGTACCAACTTAGTTGTTTGATAGTGCGATGATGTTCCCGATGACTCCCGGATCCGAGCTAGCTTTGATTTACTACAGAACATATACCAACAACACAAAGTAAGCTTCATAGTTTAGTAAGTTCATAAGTGGATAACTCAATTCATTAAATAGATGTAATTCAATTAATTACACATTACCAAATCATAACCACAATAACTACAAACCTCTATTTAATACTCGAATAGGTTCTAGATGTACCTGTGTCACCTCGTACTAACCTCTATCTCAACCACGTCATTCGTTTACCCGTTGAACCATTTGGAATAGAAGTCGGATACTCAAGGATCACAATTGATAAGTACCTATATCATGGCCCGTAGCCAAATTGAGGTACCTTATCCTGGAGTACCTATACCATGGCCTGTAGCCAAATCAAGGTAACTCTTCTCTAAAATACCTATACCGTGGCCCGTAGCCAAATCAAGGTATCATTTGCACCCGAAGTGTCGATATCATGGCCCAAAGCCAACACAATAACCTAATGACATGTCACTAGCATCCTAAACTATTCCTAAGGTTCAATCGGGAAGTTTCACTTGTCGATTTGATCGTCAAAAACATTCGTAGAGTCGTATTCACAATTCAATCATTATCCGTAATATCATAATCATAGTTTATGCAATATCAAATCATATAGCATACATTTATAATGAAATTACCACATACGAACTTACCTCGGGTATGAAAACGGCGGAACGAGTTAATTACTTGATAATCTTGCCTTCCCCCGATCTAATTCCGGATTCCTCTTTTCTTGGTCTAAATGTATTCAAAATTAATTCATTTAATCACCTTCTCATTCAGTTTAGTCCAAATATACACATTTGGGCATTTTTACATATTAACTCCTAAACTTTCACATTTTTACAATTTAGTCTTTATAACCTAAAAAACACAATTTACACAATTTCTTTCTAAATTCATGAGTGCCGAATTTCCATAGGGTCCTTAACAGCCCTAAACTTTCATTTATTTCACATTTCGACCCCTCAATCTACACTTTTCACAATTAAATTCGTAAAATGCATTTTTAGCTAAAATCACTTTACAAAACAATTAAATCTATCAACAAATAGTCATTTTCCATTATCAAATATTCAAAAGCTCAAATATTTATCAATGGCACTTCACGAATTCATGAACAAATTTGAAAATTAAGGCACGGGCTAGCTAGAATACGAAGCAACGATTACAAAAACATAGAAATCATTAAAAATCGAGCTAAAACCGTACCATAATCAAACCAAGAATGCGCCGAACCCTAGATGGACATGGAAGCTTTTTTTTTCCTTCTTCAAAATTTAGGTATATGATAATAAGGGAACAAAAATGGCTTTTTTTTATTAATAATACTTTAATAACCAAATTACCATATATCCTTTAATAGAAACCATTAAAATTCATTTATGAATGTCCATCTTTGGCCACTCACCCTTATAATGGTCTAATTACCATTTAAGGCCATCATATTTAAAAGCCAAGGCCAATTGACACCTTTAGCTAATAGAATGCAACTTTTACATTTTACACGATTTAGTCATTTTTCTCGAATTAACCATCCAAACGATAAAATTAGCTCACAAAATTTTCACACATATCAAATAACATGCTGTAAACACATAAAATAATATTAAAATAATTTCTAACATCAGATTTGTTTTTCTGAAGCCACTATTCCGATTTAGCTAAAACAAGGGTATTACAACTCTCCCCCCTCAGGGATTTTCGTCCCTGAAAATCTTACCAGTGAATTGGTTCCGATATTATTTTCTCATAGCATCCTCGGGTTCCCACATAGCTTCTTCAACCCAGTGGCGATGCCATAATATTTTCATTAATGAAATTTCTTATTTCTCAGCTCTTTGATCTCACGAGCTAAAATTCGAATAGGTTCTTCAGCATATGACATATCTGACTGAATTTCAACCTCGACCGAGGAAATAACATGTGAAGGGTCGGATCGATATCATCGAATCATTGATACATGAAACATGTTATGTATCTTCTCTAACTCAGACAATAAAGATAGTCGACAAGCAACTGGCCCAATTCGCTCGATAATCTCATACAGTCTGATGAATCGCAGACTCAATTTCCCTTTTTGACCATACCACAATATCTTTTTCCACTACGGCACTTTCAAAAACACTTTATCCCCGATCTGAAGCTCAATATCTTTTCGTTTCAAGTCTGCATGCGATTTTTGTCAATCCAAAGCTACTTTCAGACTATCGCGAATGACTTTCACTTTTTCTTCAGTCTCTTTGATTAGGTCAACCCTGTGAATCTTACCCTCGCTAAGTTTAGTCCAGTACAATGGTGTTCGACATTCACGTCCGTATAGATCTTTGTACGGTGCCATTTTGATACTCGATTGAAAGCTATTATTGTAAGCAAATTCAATCAACGGTAGATATTTCTCCTAGTTACCTTCAAACTCAAGAATGTAACAACGCAACATATCCTCAAAATAACTCGCTCGGATTGACCATTCGTTTTGGGATGAAATCCAATGCTAAAATGCATCTTCGTACCTAAAGCTTCTTGCAACTTCTTCCGAAATTGCAAAGTGAATCTTGGATCTTTATCCGATATAATAAATAGTGTCACTCCGTGCAATCAAACAATCTCTGAGATATACAACTCAGCCAATTTATCAAGTGAATAATCCGTACGTACAGGAATAAAATGAGTCGATTTTGTCAATCTATCAACAATAAGCCACATCAAACTCTGTTTTTCTTGGAATAAAAATTATACAAAGCAATACAAATTTTGTTGGAAATTTATTCCAATGATCTCTTTTTCTTTTTATCCCCAAACAATTCACATTTTAAACTAAGTCCAAACAATCAAATTCAAAAGCTCTCCAATTAGTTCACCATGGTACAATGTTTCCTACACTTGATGCTCAGCTTTGACTTGCTGACATATCAAACATTTCGAAACAAATTCTGAGATATCTCGTTTCATGCCAGGCCACCAATAATACTATTTCAAATCATTATACATTTTCGTGTTTCCCAGATGCACTAATAAACAACTACTGTATGCTTTATTTAGAATTCTCTGGATAAGCTCAGAATTTCTTGGTACACATATTCTATCACGATACATCAAACAATCATCAAGCCCTATTTAAAACTCTGAATCAGAAGTCGATTTACACTAAGCTCATTTTGCATGCAATTCATTATCAAATTTTTAAGCCTCACAAATATGTTGTAGAAATAAAGGTCTTGCTTTCAACTTGGCTACTATTGAACCATCGTCAGATAACGCTAATTGTGTGTTCAAAGCACGTAAAGAAAATAAGGACTTTCGACTTAACACAGTAGCAACTGCATTTGCTTTCCTCTGATGATAGTCAATTACCAATTCATAATCTTTTAGCAATTCTAACCATTTCCACTATCGTAAGTTCAAATCTCTTTGAGCCATCAAATATTTCAACCTTTTTTGGTCGGTATAAATATGGCATTTCTCACCAAACAAGTAGTGACACCAAATTTTCAATGCAAACACTATTGTAGCCAATCAAGATTGTGCGTCAGATAATTCTTTTCATGCGGCTTCAACTGTCCCGAGGCATAAGCTATAACTTTGCCTTCCTACATCAAAACACAACCCAGGCCATTTAACGATGCATCACTGAAAACACAAATTCTTTACCCGACTTAGGCTGAATTAACACTGGTGCCTCTATCAATAATGTTTTCAATTGTTCGAAGCTCTGCTGGCACTTTTCTAACCACTCAAACTTAACATATTTTTGAAGCAGTCGCGTCATCGGAGTCTCAATCATCTAGAAACCTTTCACAAATTGTCTATAATAGTCGAATAGTCCTAGAAAACTACGAACTTCAGATACATTTCTCGGAGGCTTCCAATCTATAATCGTAGATATTTTTCTTAGGTCAACTCGGATACCTACAGCTGAAACTATATGTCCCAAAAAACCAACCTCTCATAGCCAAAACTCACATTTGCTGAACTTTGCAAACAACTGTTTATCTCTCAAAGTTTGTAACATGATTCCAAAATGTTTGGCATGCTCCAATTCATCTCGAGAGTAAATCAATATATCATCAATAAACACAACTACAAATCAATTTAAATACGGCTGAAAAATTTGGTTCATCAAGTCCATAAAAAGAGCAGGTGCATTTGTTGGTATAAAAGGCATTACAAGAAATTCATAGTGTCCGTACCTTGTTCTAAATGCAGTCTTTGGCACATCTGAGTCTTTAACTCGCAATGATAATAACCCAATCTCAAATCAATTTTTGAAAACACTATTGTCCCTTTTAACTGATCAAACAAATCATCTATTCGTGGCAAATGGTATTTATTCTTGATCGTCACTTTGTTGAGCTGCTGATAGTCTATACACATTCTCGTCGTGCCGTCTTTCTTTTTCACGAGTAACACCGGTGCACTCCAGGAAGAGAAAATCGGTCTAGCAAAACCCCTATCTGTCAACTCTTGCAACTGAGCTTTCAATTCTTTTAACTCTGTCAGTGCCATTCTGTGCGGAGCTATCGATATCAATGTTGTACCTAGTACTAATTCAATACCAAACTCAACTTCTCTGATAGGTGGTAAACCCAGTAACTCTTTAGGAAATATGTCTAGATACTCGCACACAACTGGTACTGATTTAATCTTTGTTTTTGTCACTTTCGTATCAAGTACATACGCAAGATAAGCTTTACACCCTTTCTCAAAAATCTCTGAGCTAACATAGACGAGATCAAAACTAGCAAACTATTCAGATCATCAGATTCAATTCTAATAGTCTTATTATTCTTGCATTTCAGATCTATTGTCTTTCATCTACAACCCATTATAGCATCACGCATAGCTAACCAATCCATACCCAAAATCACATCAAATTCATTGAATGGCAACAACATCAAATTAGCTGGAAAACAGAAATCTCGATGCATTAATGGACAATTCTTGCAGACTTTGTCCACCAAAAAACATTTTCCTAAAGGGTTCAATGCTCTAATCACTATTTAGTAGACTCTACACGCAAAGTCTTACTAAATACTAAATTTATGCATATAGAAGAATGAGTTGATCCTGGATCTATCAATGCAATCACATTAGTATCATAGAGAGTGAAAGTACCAGTGATAACATCTAGTCATGATGCTTCCCCCCGTGCATGGATATCATAAGCTCAGGCAAGTGCTCTGGCATCAAATCTCACAGTAGAGTCTGTAACATCCCGAATTAGGGCCTAGTCGGAATAGTGGTTTTGGGACCACAAATCTGACGTAAGAAAATTTATTCTTATTATATTTTTATGGTCTACGATTTCACAGAATGATTTCGTGAAAATTTCGTTCGAAAATTTCGACGTTTGGGCACTCAATTTGGTTAAAGGGACTAAATTGTAAAAAGTGCAAAAGTTGAGTTATACATGTTAGAGGTGTCTAATTGTTATGAAATTTTAAATGGGAGGTCCTCAAATGGTAATTAGACAATTTTATAACTTTTTGGACAAAAATGGCCTTGGTTGGGTAAAATTTGAAAGAATACTAAAAAGGCATTTTGGTCATTTAGGGGTAAAATGAATTAAAAGACAAATTTTAAAACTCAAATGTGTCCCTATCTTCTTGCTTCAACCGAATGTACCAAGATCAGCCACGGTTAGGGTTTGTCCAAGCTTCCAAGCTCAACAGTAAGTGATTCTAAGCTTCGTTTTTAACGTTCTATGCATTTTTGAGGTCCCGGTAACATGTTCTAGCTATTTCTACCATTTATTTTGAGCTAGGGTTTGTTTTTAAAAAAATTACCCATGAATGATATGCATGTATTTTTATGTTTAATGGTAGAATATGAAGGCTCGGTGTGTAATAAATGACTTTTACTAAGCAGTTTTTTGATGAAAACGTTCGGAAGGACCGTTTTGTAAAAATTATAAAATTGGTCCTAAAAGGGTGATTTAGTGGAAATTAAGGGCTGCCATAGTTATGAAAATGATTCGACTAGGCTTAAAATGCAAGGAAATTGAATAAAAATCATTTTACGAGCATTGGGGAAAAAGTGAAAATATGTGAAAGTTTAGGGATTAAATGCAAATCTGTAAAAATATGATTTTTGGACCCATATGAATAATGTGACTAATTAGTAGGCTAAATGTGATGTTATAGATTAAGTAAAATAAGATTTGGGCTTAGAACGAGGTTGAACAAGGTTAAGCACAAACTCGAAATAAAGTCGTACTCGAAACCGAGGAAGTTCATATGTCAATGATAATGCAATGAAATTATTGTTCATACTTGACCTTAAATTGATGTGTTAGAATTATGTGATGGATAGTTATTTAGTTCATATAAAGATTATATATTGTAACAAATGCCTAAATATAATTGTATGCAATACCATGTTTATTCCATGGACTAATGTCTAAATAAACATGGAAATGTGTTGAATTGGATGAACATTGCATGATCAGCTATGCATAATGAGATACTTGATGGATAGAGAAAAATCCCAATTGAATAAAAAGGGAAATCCGATGGATAAACCATGGTTTACATGACTTGAGATCCTACATGTGTTGCAGAAAAGGATTTAGCCCGGACGGGTAATCCATTGATCTCAAATATAGAAAAGGGTCTAGCCTAGAGGGGTGTTCCTTGACTGATCAAGCCTCCTGAAGAATATGTGTGCATTGTAGATTTAGCTCAGACGGGTAATCTGATTAGGGTCTAAATTTAGCCTGGACGGGTAATTCAGATCTGAGCTTATTAAGAGTGTCTATCGCTATAAGGGATTTAGCCTGGACTGGTAATCCCGACATCACCCTATGAGTTTACATTACGGGAGATTTAGCCTAGACTGATAATCCCGCCATAAGATGTGAGGTTCACGGGAGTGCGTAATTAAGATGATCACTTGTATGACTTGACGATAAATAGATTATCGATCGAGATTTTTGAGAAATTCAACTGAGATGGGCGTGGTGATAAAGGTAAAGTTAATCGATATGCTATGGATATGTATAGGTACGTACATTATACTAATAAGTGATGCCTTATTGAAATGTGATAAATGATGAGTAAGAGAATTCATGCATATGTATGTGTATACATGATGAACAAGTGAAAAGATTTGAAAGACGAACCATCCTTATGCTTATGATTATGAATTTTGTTGCAACATCATGTTAACTTACATTGTGTAATTGAATATGGGATTTATGAAAGAATGAGTGTATGATCAATGTGACAATTAAATTATGATAGCTATTGTGGTTTTGCACCGAAACAGTGTTGAACAGCAGCAGTAGCCCGAATTTGAAAAATTGCCATAAATGGTGGAAGTCGAATTAGAGGCTGAATAATATGTAAAATTAAAGATTAATGAGTCAAGTTTCACATAAAGGAAATGATGTAAGTAAAAGAATTATGTATTATGAGATATTTGAATTCTTGTAAGATAGAGTTGGAGTGATTCTAGACTCCTCTGTCTTAACTTTGGAAAATAACTAGAAATTGTAAAAAAATAATTATGAGTTAAAATTTATATGAATGAAATTACTAATGAGTCTATTTTCAAGAGAAAGAGACAGGGACATTATCCAAGTTTCGTACTATGAGATATTTGATTTTTAGTAGATAGAGCTCAAAGGTGTCGGATAGCGAATAGGAGAGAGTTTAAAGAATAAACTGTACTTATTGGCAAGACCAAAAATTCTGGAAATTTTATGGTAAGAAGAATATGAGTTTAGTTTTAGGGAAAATTAACGGATCTTAATTTAGGGTCCTGTATCTCGAGATATAAATAATTTATCGACTATGACTCGAGTAGACAGCTTAACCAAAATATGAGTAAAAGTGTCATTATGGTTGATTGCCTAAGGAAACATGTTGTTATAATGCTTATTATTTTCATATGGAATTACTAAGCTTTAGGCTTACTCCCTCTTCTCCATTTCCTTAGTGTTCTCAGGTTGGCTCAGGGTTGGAGAT
Source organism: Gossypium hirsutum (assembly GCF_007990345.1). Taxonomy (NCBI): domain Eukaryota; kingdom Viridiplantae; phylum Streptophyta; class Magnoliopsida; order Malvales; family Malvaceae; genus Gossypium; species Gossypium hirsutum. The sequence continues at coordinate 75,413,127 of NC_053431.1, read as the reverse complement.
TGGCGGAGGCAGCATCACACTATCAAGCTATCAATTCCAGAGTATTGTCATACGTGTATTTAACACTTTCAAGTGAGTGGCATGTATAAGGACTAGTTTTTATATTAGATGTTGTTATGTTTAGCCAAATGTATCGACTTATATTGATCTATTGTATATAGCCATGAGATGTGGCTTATTATGGTTATGGCTTATAAGCCTAAGTATTCTTACTATGGGTTAATGCATGTCGTGTGATTATAATTGATTGCTAAGAATAATTAGTATAACACATGTACACGATGAATGCCCTAGAACCATTCGAGGTGGTCGTCGCCACGGAATGAATATGTGGCCTGGAAGTAAGTTGATAATGATTAAACATGGACATTGTAGAATGTGTAAAGTATGAGAAAGAATTAAGGACAACATAAGGCTTGGAAAATAGCCTAAGTGTTGGCCACACGAGTAGAGACATGGCCATGTGTCTCAGCCGTGTGGAGGACACGGTCTAGCACACGGGCGTGTGGCTTGACCGTCTGGATCAATTTGTTTAGCTGGCGTCATAAATAGAAAGTTACACGTGTAACACCCCTTACCCATATCCGAGGCTGGGCTAAGGTACGAGGCGTTACCAGACAAACATACAAACATTAAACTAAAATACGAGCCATAAAATTTTATTCATATTTCAAAGCGTTCATTCTCTTACACATAGTCCCTTATTTGAGTCTACGGAGCCCAAAACATACTTTAGAAAGGGTTTGGGACTAAACCGAGAACTTACGAAAATCTTGGAAATTTCATGCTTTAAGGCTCCACACGCCCGTGTCCCAAAGTCATGTTCCATACACGGCTAAGACACATGGTCGTGTCTCTGCCTGTGTGGAATATACCTAGGCTATTTTCCAAGTTTTGGTCAACCTTGATCTCTTACACACTTATACAAAATCAAAAGCACATAACATGGTATTCATTTAATGATTAAACATCCTCAATTAAACCACAAACATAGCATTTGTATGTCATCATACATGTGTCTCTCATACTCATTTTACCTTGTTTATTATAGTACCACTTATACATTTATACCAAGATTATCATCTTACCAAATATCTTCAGCTTAATCATCAAGCATTCATATTTAAAGCTAGATCATATCTTTATAAAATACCACGATTCAGATGCGCAGAATAACATGTTTGCCTGAAACATTTCAATTCAATTCCATACCCAACAAGCATTACATTGAGACTAGTCATATATATATACATGTCATGATACATAACATTCTCTTTTTGTTTTCTTATAAACACATATCATTTATTTCATTATATCAATATTTCATATACCATAGTTTCCATGTATTCCACATATATTTATTTTCCTCCTCCTCCTCTCCATTCCACATCCTTAATGTATATAGCATTCTTGTAAGTACGATTTCACAATTTACTAATAAATGTTCACATCAAACTGTCTGCACGAGTCATAGTCACTTAATTATTTATAATTCAAGCTACAGAGCTCCAAATTAAGATCAATAAATTTCCCCTGAAACTGGACTCACATATAGTTCCACCATAAAATTTTCATAATTTTTGGTTTAGCCAATTAGTACATTTTATTCATTAAAATTTCCCCTGTTTCACTTTCTAACAGTTCTGACTTCTCTTCACTAAAAAATAATTATCTCACAGTACAGAACTCGGATAATGTTCTTGTTGATTTATCTTGAAAATAGAATCATTATGGATTTTAAAAATATAATTTTGAGCCTCTAATTATTTTTCTCCAAATATTTGTGATTTTTTAAAGTCAGAACAGGGGATCACGTAATCATTCTGAACCAGTCTCACGAAAACATAAATATCTCAAAATATAGAACTCCTTTTGTTTCTATGTTTCTTTTATATGAAAATAGACTCATTAAGATTTAATTTTATATCTCATTCAGTCTCTGATTTAATTTATACTATTGTTTGTGATTTTTCAAAATCACGTCACTGCTACTGTCCAAAACAGTTTTATTGCTAATTCACTCTTTCACACTTTCATTGTATTAACCTCATTTTAACATACATATCACAAATCATTTTCACCACAGTTTTATAGGCCCATGATCACAAGGTCACCATAAAATCATCCTCATGTATAACTTACTTATTTATAACCTTACCACATCCTGGTCACTTAATGAACACATCATTCACATAACCAAGTTCCTGCACATATTCATCACAAAACTCACAAAGCAATACATAGAGAGTCTCCCGTTGAACACTTCAGATCAATCCTTGATACTTGGTGGTTTCAGCACATAGCTCCACCCATCATATAGTTCGGCTCTCTTGTACACATGGTGAACACTTAGTACCACCCATGTGACCTAGCCAGTTTATCTCGTAGCTCTCTTGTCTACATGGTGTCCTTCACTTGGAACCACGCATGCGACCTAGCTACATATATCCCGTAGCTCTCTTGTCTACATGGTGTACACATAGTATCACCCATGCGACCTAGCTACATCATAATGTCTTGTAGCTCTCTTGTACACATGATGTGCACTCAGCACTATACATGTGACCTAGCTACAGACCATCTGTATCATCCAATCTTTCCGAAGGTTCAACCGGGATTTCTCTCTCTTTTCCAACAATTTCACCAATCAAGTAATTATCTACAAACATATTTCCAATATTTTTATAAAATATCATAATACAAGTAATAGTGATGTATTACTTACATATAAACTTACATCTTATTTAATATCAACGCAATAACATTAAATTACACATTGTCTTATTAAAAATCATATGAACTTACAATTTCCCATAATATCCATAATCATAGAAATCACATTTATGTATGATAATTCAATGCACTTCATGTACCATAGACATATTTTTAAATCAATTCATAAATTTGGCACCATAATCATTTAATTTAACATAATTCAATTAATTCACTAAAATTAACTTTCAAATATAAATTACAGCATTATTATTGTATTATTATCATACCAACTTACATACTTTCAACACCTCGGAGATCATAGAAAATATATCAATTTTACATTGAAACATGCATAAATTAATGCTTATTATACATATGAACTTACCTTGATATTAAAACGGCCATTTTACCAACTTTCCCAATTTTCGATTTTTCTCTCATTCTAGGTTCAAATCTCGTTTTCTGAGATCTAAAACATCATATTTTACTTATTTAATTAATGTACTATTCAAAATAGTCCTTAACTCATTGGAAAAATTACAATTTTACCCCTAAACTTTTACATATTTACACTTTTGCCCCTAGCCTCGGGAATTAAACTTCATCCCTTATTCTTATGTTTTATGACATGATTATCACTTTTTCCTTCTATGGCAACATCAAATTCTCACTCTAACATATACTTATGACTATTAGGTATTTTTACCGATTAAGCCCTTTTGCTCGTTTTCACTTAAAACCGAGTAGCACAAGTTGTCTAACATAATTTAAAACCCCATATTCTATCATAAAACAGCAAAATAAACACATTTCACCTATGGGTATTTTTCCAAATATGAACCCTAGCTTAAATTATTGCTAGAATAAGCTTAGTCAAATTACCGGGATTCTAAAAACGTAAAGAACTTGAAAAACGGGGTTAGAACGAACTTACAATTGAGCTTGGGAAGCTTGAAAACCCTAGCCATGGAGTCTCCCTTGGTATACACGTCCATGGTGAAGAAGATGAGCAAAGTTGGCTTTTAATTTTGTATTTTAATTCATTTTACCCCTAAATGACCAAAATACCCTTACTACTAAACTTTCCAAAAATTCCATCCATGTCCAATTTTTGTCCATAACTTAGAAATTGGTCAAATTGCTATTTAAGACCTCTTAATTAATATTTCAAATCAATTTCATACTAGAAACTTCTAGAATGCAAGTTTTGCAACTTCTTCAATTTAGTCCCTAACTTCGAATTAAGCACTTTATGCATAGAATTTCTTTACGAAATTTTCACACAATCATGCAATCATATCATAGACCTCAAAATAATCATAAAATAATTATTTATATCTCAGATTTTGTTGTCCTGAAACCTCTGTTCCAACTAGACCCAATTTTGGGCTATTACAACACGGGCTAAGGATACGGGCGTCTCCCAAGCCACACGGGCGTGTGTGACCACACGGCCCAACCCACACGGGCGTGTGACTCTCCAAAGCAAGAAAATTGGTTAAGTTGCCCAAAGATTTTCAAAGTTCCCATTTTAGTCTCGAACTACCCCGATGTATGTGATAGGCTTCGAAGGCCTGTATAAGGGACAATATGCTTGTGTTTGAGATATTTGAATTTTGGGCAAAAATTTTGTGGCCCAATTTTGCATGTTGAGAATGTTTAAGTCCGGTAACACCTCGAACCCTGTCCCGGCATCGGATACGGGTAAGGGGTGTTACATTTAGTGATATCAGAGCTATGGTTTAGTCTGTTCTCGAACTAACCTAGCCTGCATGAGAGTCTAGCTATACATGCTACAAACCCGTGATAGTGTGATGTCTCCCGATGCGAATGAGAATTATCCTTTTTGGACAAAGGTCCCCTCCAACCGAGCTATACCGACCATGTTCGATGTGATGCTAAAATATTCCAGTAAAGTATAGTCATGATGAACTGAACCTTGGAAAGGTACGAATGAGGATTCTTGAAATGTGTATATGGTGGAATGAGCTTATCTATTATTAATAGATAATTCTATGATTTAAATGGTCAATTTACTTGAGTAAATGCATATGTTTAGATAACTTACTAAAGATGTAGATGGAATGAATATTCACGTACACTTATATGAAAAATTATGGCTGATAAGCTCGTATAGCTTAAGTAAATGTGTTAATTTGCTTGGATTGATTTATATGATTGTAAAAATATGTCAAAATGATGGTGTACGAGGTAAAAGTGTAGATTGTGATAAATTTATCTGTGTTTTTTGGCCCATGTATGATATCATGTGCATGACTTGTATGATTAAATGAATAGATAAGTAAAGTTATCCAAAAAACATTACATGGAATGCATGTATAATTATACTTGTTAAAATGAGATAACTTGAAGATGGGCATAAAATCAATATGATATTTAGTTTACTTGAAATGAATGACATGATTACGATGATGAAAGTTGTGTTACATGTATATGTAAATGAGAGTCGAATCAGAGGCCCTATGATCCCCTCTCCCTTACCAAAGTGGTGTTTTATAATGGAAATTCCTGAGATTTGTGTTGAATGAGTTTCCGGGTGAGAAACCAAAGAGTTTAATGATAGAATTGTTATAAGCATGGTTAGAGATTGAGAATGGGTTGATAAGTACAGACATGAGCTAGAAAGATATCGGATTGACCGAAAGATTGTTTAATTTTTGCAACATCGCAGTTAGTGAAAAAGGTTAATTTTGGTAAAACGATCTACCTTGGTATGATGTAGAGAGATGTATTGATTGAAATTCCCCCATGAACTGGTTCTCTTAGTGAAAGGAATATTATGGAATTTGGGATGACAGAAATAGTTAAAGGAATAACGTATGAAATATGAAATGTCCAAGTAGGGTAATTACAATGAATAGTTTATGATCTATTGAGATATTATATGAGATTATTTGACCTTGGAAATGTTATTGGGACTATCTAATCTATGATGAATTATTATATTATGAAAATGTTCCCTGATCTTAACGTTAGATGAATAAGTTGTCAGTCTGATTGGCTTATGATTTGCATAGTTCTGTTTTTCTATGGTATTTTGTTGTATTCCGCCTGTTGGGAATCGATGAAAAATTGTGTATGGTGCCATGATTTTGTCTCTACTGATCATTGCTCTGACTGATTATATATGTATATATGAGAAGCATATAGTTCCGGTCGTATTTGTTGTCAGTGGTTTGGAATGATGTTATTCTGGATTTCTTTTCCTCCAAAAACCATTGGGGTCTTTCATACTTATATGAGTCTGGTTCTCGGTCTTCTGATGCTGTGTTGTAAATTGGATTTCCTTATAATGGATTTCTTTATCATGGATTTCTTTATTCTGGGCTTCCCCATCTCAGATTTCTCTATCTTGGGGTTTTTTGGATATTTTTATCGTGTAACTTTTTGATAATGGCTTGCATTTAGAGCATGACCTTCAGCTTGTGATTGATATACATAAAGAACAAGTATGACTATACCCCTGAATTGATCCTGATAATGTGATGAAACTTCAAGTCCCAATTTGTATGGTGGATTTCTTTTCTCAAGTGAGTTAATCAGAGCTAATATACTCAATTGAGATATCAGTACTACTTATGCTAATGCATTTGTTATAGTCTTTGATTGGCATGATGAGTGAATTTGGCATGATGCATTGATAAACCGTAATTTATACATATTTTTACCCCATGTATAATGCATTTTATGGATGATTTTCCATTAGAATTGGTGAATTCGATGCTCCTAATGCTTTAATTTCATGTCTTATACTTAGAAAAGCATAGGAGAGTGAAAGGAACGAGAAACGAGCCAAAAATGGAGAAAATGGGCCAAAGTACGAAATCAACACGGTCTAGACTTCCTCACACGGGTAGCCTACACGGCCGTGTCAATTTGGCAGAATCGAAGCACAACTCACACGGGTATAACACACGCCCGTGCCATTCTAACAGGCTCGAACATGGCCTGAAATAATCATACACGGGCGTGTCCCTACCGAGCCCAAGTTGAGTCCAATTCAAAAAAGGCTAATTTTGAGGGCTCTTAGGCATTCCAAAGGCTGTAAATACACCTAAGAGGAGGAAGAAAAGAAGAGATAGAGAATAGGGGGTAAGGAATTACTCCAATAAAGCCGATTGATCCATCTCAGAAGCCGGATTCATCATCAAGACTGAAGATATCTCCTCAATTTTCCCTTTAGGAGTTTTAGGTTTTCTTTATGTTTTGTATTCTTTATTATTCTGAGATGTTTTGTTATTTAGTTATGAACTAAATCCCCTAAATACCTAAGGGGAATGAAACCTAAGATGAATCTTGTTATTATTTTCTGAATTGTATGATAAATATTTAACTTGTTCTTAATTATGTGTTCTTAATTCTTATTTTGATATCCCAGGATACTGATTCAGGATAAGCTCTTATTCAGAGGAGGAATAGACCCTGTTTAAGAGTACATTTGTCATAATTAAGTGGAGTTGATTGCACGCCTAGACATAGGGTGATAAGATTTTACCGGATTAGGGTGAAACCTAATAAGAGGATCTATAAATCGAGTTAATGCAACCCTAGAGTGTTAATTAAAGAAAGGTCTCAATTATTCAATCTAGGGATTAGACGTTATTAGTCTTGAATAGGGATAATAACATAACTTATGGATCTCTACGGAACAAGTTAAATGAATAAATCATCCGATTCGGAGCCAGAATAACAAGTACAGTCTAGGTGGATTTTTCCTTAGGTATTGTCTCAATTCAATCGATTTTCCCAAAAGCAATTCTCTAATTCCATTCTCTGTGAATTCTTAGGTTAGATAATTAGTTAATTAAAACAAAACCTCCTTATTCTTAGGCTAGATAATAAAAAAACTGTCATTACTATTACTTTTAGTTCCTTTGGGTTCGACAATCCAGTCTTGCTAAAACTATACTACTGTTCGATAGGTACACTTGCCTACATTGCGATAATAGTTAGTTTCAAGAACGATTAATTATAAACATTTAAAACCTATCACAAAATCAAGCAATCAAGTTTTTGGTGTTGTTGCCAAGGAACTAAGATATTAGGAACACTCAATTTTTATTACTTTAGCCATTTATTTTTCTTGCAATTTAATTTTATTTTATCAGTATTATTACTTATTAATTTATTTTTTTCCTTCTCTTGGCAGGTTTTTATAGTTTATGACTAGAAGAAACACGTCAGGACCACTACTTTTTGACGAAGAAATCGATCACACAGTTTGCAGAAACCAAAGAGAAATAAGGTGAAGCTTAAGATACACAGAGAACGAGCTAGAAGACGATACTCATCCCCCAACCAAAGATATGGCTGAAAACCAAGACAATCAGCTACCTCCTGCAATTGCGGTTAATCAAAATCCTGCTCCACGCACTATGTATGATTATGCTAAACCTTCTTTAACAGGAACTGAATCGAGCATAGTTATACCTGCTGTAGCTGCAAATACTTTTGAACTAAAACCTAACACTATTCAAATGATACAGCAATTTGTTCAGTTTGATGGTTTGCAGGATGAGGATCCCAACGCTCACTTAGCAAACTTCTTAGAACTATGCGATACATTTAAAATTAATGGTGTTTCTGATGATGCCATTCGTCTTCAGTTATTCCCTTTTTCATTGAAGAACAAAGCTAAACAGTGGTCGAACTCGTTACCACGAGGGTCAATTACTACTTGGGAACAAATGACCGAAAAATTTTTACTAAAATATTTTTCGCCAGCTAAAACGGCTAAATTATGTAATGATATCTCTTCTTTTGTGTAGATGGATTTAGAAACACTCTACAATGCATGAGAGAGATACAAGGACTTACTGAGAAGGTGCCTTCACCATGGTTACCGCTTTGGCTTCAGGTTCAAATATTTCATAATGGACTGAATCCTTCAACTCGACAAATGGTTGATGCTGCTATTGGCAGAACCATCAACAATAAAACACTTGAAGATGCTTATCAGTTCATAGAGGAGATGTCATTGAATAACTATTAGTGGCAAGTCATGAGGACAAAGCCAACGAAAACAGCTGGTGTGTATAACGTCGATTCGGTCACCATGCTCTCTAATCAGGTAGAACTCTTGAATAAGAAAATTGATGGTTTTCTTAATTCTTCAAAGATTCACCCAGTAATGCAGTGCGAAGCAAGTAGAGGTGGAACAAGCTATTCAGAATACCAACCCTATGGCCACAACATGGATAACAAGTAATTAAATTACATGGGTAATAATCCTCGACCTCAAAACAATCCATATAGTAACACTTACAATGCGGGTTGGAGGAACCACCCCAATTTCTCGTGGGGTGGTCAAGGAAATCAAAGACCACAACCACCTCCAGGCTACCAACAACCACCCTACCAATAGGAAAAGAATCCGAACCTTAAAGAGACGCTCTCAAAATTTATATCGGTGTCAGAAACTCATTTTTAGAATACCGAGACAGCACTTAAAATTCAACAAGCGTTGATCCAAGGGCTCAAAACTCAGATAGGCCAGCTTTCCAAATTAATCTGCGAACAATCACAAGGTAGCTTACCAAGTAATACTAAACCTAACCCAAGGGAACAGCCCAACGCAATTAATGTTCAAGATGAAGAAGGATTTGTTGAGCCTGAGCCAGAATCGAGGCAAGAAACTATGGTAAGCAAAGGTCAAGGTGAGGTAGATCAAAGTAAAAACAAATCAGTAAATGTCGAATATAAACCTCGTGTGCCATACCCCAACACAACAAGGAAAGACCACTCAAATGAACAATTTGGTAAATTCCTTAAACTCTAAAAAAATTACACATTAACTTACCGTTTATTAAAGCACTATCGGAGATGCCAAATGCAATGAAATTTTTAAAGGAGCTTTTAGCAAATAAGCGGAAGTTGGAAGAGGCATCTCATGTGGAGCTAAACGCAGTGTGCTCAGCTATTCTACAAAATAAGCTACTGAACAAACTAAAAGATCTAGGGAGCTTTACGATTCCTTGCTTAACTGGTAGTTTAGATGTTAATAATGCATTAGCTGATTTAGGGGCTAGTATCAACGTCATGCCTTACAAAATGTTTAAGCAACTAGGTCTTAGGAAACACAAACAGACTAGGATGAGCATTCAATTAGCAGATAAAACTATAAGATTCCCTAGGGGTATTATTGAAGATGTGCTAGTTAAAATCGATAAATTTATATTTCCCATTGATTTCATTGTTCTAAACATAGAGGAGGATAGCAACACTCCTTTAATTTTGGGAAGGCCTTTTTTAGCAACTGCTAAAACAATTATTGATGTTGGCACAAGTGAACTCACACTCCGTGTGGGAGACGAAACATTCACCCTTCAAGCTCGCAATTCTGGCAACACAATGGAAATTGAAGGTGATCGTCTAAACCATTCTACTAAAATTAACAATATGGTGCAACCTTCTTTGCAGGAAATAAGTCTGGAGGAAGTACATGAGCCATTCTCAAGCAATAATAGAGGACCTGTTCATGAAGATCGAAGGCTACAAATTGATGAGCTAGATGAATGGTGGACGCATAAACCGAGAACACCTGACAAACCGAATCTACAAGAGAACGAGCTCAATACCTTTCCAAATCAACTTAAGGTTGGAGATAAAGTCTTATTAGATGCCGTCGATCCTCATATTGTCACTACCACATCGAATGATGAAATCCCTCTCACGGTACTCAGCAATTTCCCATTCGGTATGGTCAAGGTGAGTCATCCAAAATTCGAAACTTTTAAGGTAAACAACACCCATTTAAAACCTTATTTTGATGATATTAATAGCAGGAATGAGGAGCATAAACTCCTCAAACCACTATGATCATTCAGCGAAGAGGTAAGTCGAACTTAGAGTATAAATAAATGCTTCTCGGGAGGCAACACGAGCACTAACAATATTAATTTCTTTAAATTTTAGTATTTAACACCTAACTTGCTAATAGAGATCTTGAATATAGGCTTTTCCTCCAAGACAGGCGAAGCACACAGGCGTGCTTAGGGCCGTGTGAAAATAGGGCAAAAGATTTTCCCAACACAGGCTACGATAAAACGTCACGGCCGTACGACATGGCCGTGGTTAATCCTGCCAAAACAACACGGGCGTGCGACATGTCTGTGTGGAAGACCCGTGGTTAAAAATGAGAAACTAGCACGGGCATTCGACACGCCCGTGTCTAGTACCCATGGTCGAACCTGTTAAATTAACACGGGTGTGGACCCTGAATACATGGGCGTGAGAGAAGCGAACAACGTCAGACACGGCCGGGCGAAACGGCCGTGTGCACCCACACACCCAAGGAACACGGGCGTGTACTAAATTTTAGACGCTCCCAAATAGGAAAAACGCAAAACACACATGCGAAAATTGGGGAACACGAGCGTGTTACCTGGCCGTGTGCCCCAAAATCTATAAATACCCTACACTATTCAATGTCTTCCCCACTCAAAAACCCTAACCCTAGCCGCTGCAAGTCCACACGCCCTCCCTGCCACACCCGTGCGCCGCTTCCCACTCTATTTTTGACGCTCAATCTCTCTCCCCTAGCGTTTGTTTACTCCTTTCACTTCTATTTTTCTTATTTCTAATGCTTATTATCAACATAATCTTAATATATTTTGAACTATTTTTCATTTTTCTCATTATTCTATCATTTGCATTCTTAGATTATTTATCATACATCTCATTTTAAAACACGTTGTTAGGAAAGCCTCACTCTTTTGTCATACACATGCCATTACTATGTCCATTCTCATGCCATTACAATGATAATGTCACGAAATTATTATGTTGGTTATGTTTGGTTAATATTAGTAGTTGTGGCTAAAATTTGGCTTTTTATTTGAAAATTGTCTTCATTTTACTTTGACCACTCATTAAGATGACTTGATAATTCTAATAGCAGGTACCATGTCATTTTCACGAGGAAAGAAAACCACCGTACCTGCCTCGAAGAAGAGGAAGGGAACATCATCTTTCGCAGGTCCAACCACGAAAATTCGTCACCCTCTCCTGCAGTTCCCCCGAGGGCCCCAAGAAGAGCTTTTCCAAATACTTCAGACCAGACCTTTAATTGCAGGCCGCTACATTGACTGGGCTACCGTAGAACAAGTTCAGATGGCTGATGCAATTCGGGCCCTCCTAACCACCGACCCTTGGGAGCTATTCTTTAGGATCATCGAGCCAACATACCTTGAGCTCACGATGGAACTATGCTTAACATTCCATCTTCAGACCGTAATGACGAACTACGATGATCCTGGCACGGTCCAATTTCGCCTAGGCGAGTTAATCTGCCAGCTAAGCGCCCCAGAGTTCGTTGCTGCACTAGGCCTATATACGGAGGAGTTCAAGGAGGAGAATGAACTACATGCTCTCACTCGCCACATACACTTCTCTCCCTCGAAGTGATGGCACACTTTGGCCCTTGGCGCTGCCTCCTACAATCCTAGCCACTCTAAGGCATCAGTTCTTCCACCTTCCCTGAGGTACCTACACGCCATTTTGGCTCACAAGATTACAAGAAGGCGAGAGAGCACTGGCATCGTCAACACTCACGACGCCTACTTTTTATGGTGTATGTCGCACGGGCACGTCATCGACCTTGCCTATTTCATCACCCTCACGATTCAGCACTAGATGGAGCGGCATAGGAAGGGGGTCATCTCCATTGGCACTATGTAACCCGATTGGCTCGACACTTCGGGCTCCTCGACACCGCGGCCCAAGAATCGTCCTTGACCCTCATTGGCCAGATGTTTCAATAAGGCATCTCGAGCATGCTTAGCATGAGGATTATTGAGAGGCGCGGAGGAACCTACCCTCCTCAATATCGTCTCGCCCAATCTACCGAGGAGGAGGCCTACGAGGACATTCTTGATGATGTCCCTCCGCAGCACGAGGACCCACTGACTCAGCCACCACCACCCTCTCGTCCAGTTCATACGGTGGCTTCATATGCTAACATCTCTGAGCTTCTCATTCGATTTGAGCAGTAGTGTTTTCAATGATTTGACAACATTGATGCTACCCTATAGAAAATTTGTCAATACGTCCACATCTCATCGCCAGTCCCACCTCACGAACCATCCAGCGATGAAGATGTTTAAAAACATTTATTTATTATTTTATGTTTTTAATTTTTATTAAAACTACTTTTTATTTTTATTTTTATTTTTATTTTTATTTTTAGTAGATTTTAGAATTTTATTTTTAATTATCAATTTCGATTTTTCTTTATGGGTAATTATTCTTCCTAATATCCCCTAAAAGTTTCTGATTTTATCACAGTTATATAGAGCTCTTAAACTAATCATCGCATAGGAACTAAAAACTCCACCGGGAAAGGTTCTCCACAACTGCCATGTTCTGATCGACCACAACCATAGCTACCACTAGATATAATATTCTTTTGGCGCAGGACTTATGGACTAATGAACCTCTACGACCGCCGAAGTATCATCATCCACTCTCGAACCGATTACTCTCCAAAACTCCAGTTCGAGGAATTTATCATACAGGAAGTTTCACTTCTCTCCCTATCTTATTTTTATTCTAATATCTATCTTTGTACATTGAAGGCAATGTACATCTTAAGTGTGGGGGGATATTTATTCCATTACCAGAAAAATCCCAAAATGTATGCCTTGTTCTCTTGGAAAGCTCTCATGTCGTATTTAGGATAAATTTTGATTGATTTATGACAATGATTGATATATCTTGAATTAAAACATAGGCATTTATGCATTGATTGTTTAAACCTCAAGACATTAGAGAATCAAGCATGATAAGTTGATTTTTAAGAATTTAAAATCTTAGGTTGTTTCCCCAAAGTTTAGGTATTACTTTGAGTTGGAATTCACAAGTTTTAAACATCAAAAAGCCATAATTTTTGTGAGATTTTTGAGCCTTTTGGGCATCTATTAATTCTTTCATGCTCACTTTTATTATTGCTTTGAGTACGTCAGTATTGAACTGCTATTCTAGAACTTGCTTGATTATGCATGTCGAGACCACACCATTTGATTTGATATGTCAAAATGATTAAGGCACTTAGGACTAACCCACTCATGCCATGAAAAGCCTACCTCCACGATTAACCCCTAGTAAACACCCTTCAGCCTAACAAGCCATTTCTTGTATTACCCTTAATATTAACCCTTAACCCATTATTGTTGAAATCCCCTAAATTAATTTGATCCCTATTTTTGTCAAGATTTGAGTTGAAGAAATTGCTTAGCTATGTCTTGTTTGTAATAAGTTAGCCTTTTTTATTTAACTTGTTCTTAAAAAAAAAGAAAAAAAAACATGTATACATATTAGTAGTGATCTTCTATTTGTAAGCTTCAGTATTTAAATTCCATAGTCTGAGAAAAACTCTGTTGTACGCAAGTGATGATTAAATATTTTTTCTAGCTAAGTAATTTTTCGATTCAATCTCGATTCTAACCCTTTCATCCAGCTTGTGACCACACCTCCTAACCAAGCCTTATTACAACCCTCTAAAGACCTTTTGATTGATGTATCATCTTAAACTATAGTGGTGGAGATTTGGTTTTCATGCAAGCATATGGTAATGACTTTTCATTATTGACTATTGAGTGCTTCATTTATTGTCCTTAAACACTTCGAGTGATTTGAGTGAATCTTTAGTGAGGATGTGAAACTCTGTGATGTTCTGAATCAAAGGTAATTACTTAGATAAGGGGAGACACCTATGTTTGCATGATTAAATACTCAACTTGAAATGTTTGAAACTTTTATGTTCTTTTAGTTGAATTCTCAATGTATGATTACCTATGGATTATTTTGAGATATTACCAATAGAAATTATAAATTGAGAAGAATTTATTTTGGTTTTGAGTTGAAAATTTTGCTTGAGGACAAGCAAATACTTAACTGTGGGGGTATTTGATAAACCGTAATTTATACATATTTTTACCCCATGTTTAATGCATTTTATGATGATTTTCCATTAGAATTGGTGAATTCGGTGCTCCTAATGCTTTAATTACATGTCTTATACTTAGAAAAGCATAGGAGAGTGAAAGAAACGAGAAACGGGCCAAAAACGAAAAAAAATGGGCCAAAGTACAAAATCAGCACGGCTTGGACTTCCTCACACGGGCAGACCATACGGCCGTGTCAATTTGGTAGAATCAAAGCACGACTCACACGGGTATAACACACGCCCGTGCCATTCTAACAGGCTCGAACACGGCCTGAAATAATCACACACGGGCGTGTCCCAGCCGAGCACAAGTTGAGTCCAATTCTGAAAAAGCTAATTTTGAGGGCTCTTAGGCATTCCAAAGCCTATAAATACACCCTAGAGGAGGAAGAAAAGAGGAGATGGAGAATAGGGGGTAAGGAATTACTCCAAGAAAGCCGATTGATCCATCTCAAAAGCCAGATTCATCATCAAGACTGAAGATCTCTCCTCAATTTCCCCTTTAGGAGTTTTAGGTTTTCTTTATGTTTTGTATTCTTTATTATTCTGAGATGTTTTCTTATTTAGTTATGAACTAAATCCCCTAAATACCTAAGGGGAATGAAACCTAAGACGAATCTTGTTATTATTTTCTGAATTGTATGATAAATATTTAACTTGTTCTTAATTATGTGTTCTTAATTCTTGTTTTGATATCCCAGGATACTGATTCAAGATAAGCTCTTATTTAGAGGAGGAATAGACCCTGTCTAAGAGTACATTTGTCATAATTAAGCAGAGTTGATTGCGCGCCTAGACATTGGGTGATAATATTTTGTCGGATTAAGGTGAAACCTAATAAAGGGATCCATAGATCGAGTTAATGCAACCCTAGAGTGTTAATTAGAGAAAGGTCTCAATTATTCAATATAGGGATTAGACATTTTTAGTCTTGAATAGGGATAATAACATAACTTAGGGATCTTTACGAAACAAGTTAAATGAATAAATCGTCTGATTCGGAGCAAGAATAGCAAGTACAGTCTAGTTGGATTTTTCCTTAGGTATTGTCTCAATTCAATCGATTTTCCCAGAAGTAATTCCCCAATTCCATTCTCTATGAATTCTTAGTTTAGATAATTAGTTAATTAAAACAAAACCTCCTTATTCTTAGTCTAGATAATAAAAAAACAGTCATTACTAGTACTTTTAGTTCCTTTGGGTTCGACAATCCGGTCTTGCTAAAACTATACTACTGTTCGATAGGTACACTTACCTACATCACGATAATAGTTAGTTTCAAGAACGATTAATTATAAATATTTAAAACCTATCACGAAATCAAGCGATCATGCATGTTGAATTGTTCTGTTGACTAGAAGAGAGAATTTCTTGAAATATTAATTACAGATGAATAAGATCGACTTGACTGCTCAATCAATATGGAATATATGTTTAGAATTTAATGATATGTTCATGCTTGAGAATAAGATTTTATTTCTTCACGGGTAAAAGAGACGAATAGTCTGATTAAGAAGGGTATGTTTCTTAGAAGACTTGGATACAATAGAACGATCTGAGTATAAAACATGATGAAATGATCATTGTTGATCTTTGAGTATAAATTCTTGGAATGTTAAAAGTTTGAGGATGTATAGCAAGAATCATCAAAATTATTTTTGCCATTTGGACATTAGGATGGAGATAGAGAAAGTTCATATGGATTTTCTTGTCTGGATTATTCTTGTCCTTGAAAGAGGAAAGTAATATGTAGTGTTGTTAAACGTCATGAGATTTGTAAAATTATGCGGGTATGCCTGAATGCCTGCTCACTAGATTCATAGAATTCTGTGTCTTTATGATTGTTAGATATCTTGAAATTTTAATATCCGCTAATCAAATTGAGATCCGGGATTCATAGCATGATTTCTTGGGAAAGCCAGAGGAGGCATTGAAATGAAAGGTAACTGAGAGTTGATTAGGTAAATAATCAGACTGTATGGAATTATAAAGAGTATGAGACCGAGAGGAACTGGCTAATTTCACTATTCGAATCCAAAAGGATTCGGGTGCGAATGTATATGTAACATGATGGTATGGGTCGGACTTTTGAGTACATGAGTTTTTTGGTAGAGATTAAGTTTCAGTGAAAGTGTTGTAAAGTGAATACCACTCATGATTTTTGTATGTGGAATTTAAAGAGATAAGTAGTAAGAGCTCAGCTTGAGTGAAACTTCTTTGACATCGATTATAGGATTAAGGAATCCAAGTGAAAAACCAAAACCACATTTCTGATATGATTTTCGGGGATGAAAATCCCTAAAATTGGGAGAAATGTAACATCCCGAATTAGGGCCTAGTCGGAACAATGGTTTTGGGACAACAAATCTGACGTAAAAAAAATTATTCTTATTATATTTTTATTGTCTATGATTTCACAGAATGATTTCGTGAAAATTTCGTTCGAAAATTTCAACGTTTTGGCACTCAATTTGGTCAAAATGACTAAATTGTAAAAAGTGGAAAAGTTGAGTTCTACATGTTAGAGGTGTCTAATTGTTATGAAATTTTAAATTGGAGGTCCTTAAATGGTAATTAGACCATTTTATAACCTGTTGGACAAAAATGGCCTTGGTTGGGTAAAATTTGAAAAAATACTAAAAAGGGAATTTTGGTCATTTAGGGGTAAAATGAATTAAAAGACAAATTTTAAAACCCAAATGTGTCCCTATCTTCTTGCTTCAGCCGAATGTACCTAGAACAGACATGGTTAGGATTTTTCCAAGCTTCCAAGCTCAATAGTAAGTGATTCCGAGCTCTGTTTTTAATGTTCTATGCATTTTTGAGGTCCAGGTAACATGTTCTAGCTATTTCTACCATTTATTTGAGCTAGGGTTTGTTTTTAAAAAATTACCCATGAATTTTATGCATGTATTTTGATGTTTAATGGTAGAATATGAAGACTCGGCATGTAATAAACGACTTTTACTAAGCGGTTTTTGATGAAAACGTCTAGAAGGACCGTTTTGTAAAAATTGTAAAATTGGTCCTAAAAGGGTGATTTAGTGGAAATTAGGAGTTTCCATAGTTATGAAAATGGTTTTTCTAGGCTTTAAATGCAAGGAAATTGAATAAAAATCATTTTACGAGCATTGGGGCAAAAGTGCAAATATGTAAAAGTTTAAGGGCCAAAATGTAAATTTGTAAAAATATGATTTTTGGACCTATATGAATAATGTGACTAATTAGTAGGCTAAATGTGATATTGTAGATCAAGTAGAATAAGATTTGGGCTTAGAACGAGGTTGAACAAGGTTAAGCACAAACTCGAAATAAAGTCGTACTCGAAACCAAGGAAGTTCATATGTCAATGATAATGCAATGAAATTATTGTTCATACTTGACCTTAAATTGATGTGTTAGAATTGTGTGATGGATAGTTATTTAGTTCATATAAAGATTATATATTGTAGCAAATGCCTAAATATAATTGTATGCAATACCTTGTTTTTTCCATGGACTAATGTTTAAATAAACATGGAAATGTGTTGAATTGGATAAACATTGCATGATCAGCTATGCATAATGAGATACTTGATGAAAAGAGAAAAATCCCGATTGAATAAAAAGGGAAATTCGATGGATAAACTATGGCTTACATGACTTGAGATCCTGCATGTGTTGCAAAAAAGGATTTAGCCCGGACGGGTAATTCGTTGATCTCAAATATACAAAAGGATCTAGCCCAGAGGGGTGTTCCTTGACTGATCGAGTCTCCCGAAGAATATGTATGCATTATGGATTTAGCCAAAACGGGTAATCCGATTAGGGTCTGAATTTAGCCTGGACTGGTAATTCAGATCTGAGCTCATTAAGGGTGTTTGTTGCTATAAAGGATTTAGCTTGGACTAGTAATCCTGACGTCATCTTATGAGTTTACATTATGGGGGATTTAGCCTGGACTGGTAATCCCACCATAAGATGTGAGGTTCGCGGGAGTGCATAATTGAGATGATCACTTGTATGACTTAACGGTAAATGGATTATCGATCGAGATTTCTGAGAAATTCAACGGGTATTATAATGAATAACGCGATGAAAGTCCCGAGATGGGCGTGGTGATAAAGGTAAAGTTAATCGATATGCTATGGATATGTACAAGTAAGTACATTATACTCATAAGTGATGCCTTATTGAAATGTGATAAATGATGACTAAGCGAATTCATGCATATGTATGTGTATACATGATGAACAAGTGAAAAGGTTTGAAAGACGAACCATCCTTATGCTTATGATTATGAATTGTGTTGCAATATCATGTTAAATTACATTGTTCAATTGAATCTGAGATTTATGAAATAATGAGTCCGTGATCAATGTGGCAATGAAATTATGATAGCTATTGTGATTTTGCACAGAAACAGTGTTGAACAGCAGCAGTAGCCTGACTTTGAAAAATCACCATAAATGGTGGAAGTTGAATTAGAGGCTGAATAATATGTGAAATTAAAGATGAATCTAGTTTCACATAAAGGAAACAATGTAAGTAAAAGAATTATGTATTATGAGATATTTGAATTCTTGTGAGACAGAGTTGGAGTGATTCTAGACTCCCCTGTCTTAAATTTGGAAAATCACTAGAAATTTTACAAAAATAATTATAAGTTAAAATTTATTTGAATGAAATCCTTAATGAGTCTATTTTCAATAGAAAGAGATGGGAACATTATCCAAGTCTCGTACTATGACATATTTGTTTTTAGTAGATAGAGTTTGAAGCTATCTGACAGTAAAATAGGGGAGAGTTTAAACAATAAACTATACTTATTGGCTAGACAAAAAATTCTAGAAATTTTATGGTGAGAAGATATATGAGTCTAGTTTCAGGAAAAATTAATGGATCTTAATTTAGGGTCCTGTAGCTCGAGATACAAATAATTTATCAACTATGACTCGAGTAGACAACTTAATCAGAATATGAGTAAAAGTGTCATTATAGTTGATTGCCTAAGGAAACATGTTGTTATGATCCTTATTATTTTCATATGGACTTACTAAGATTTAAGCTTACTCCCTCTTCTCCATTTCCTTAGTGTTCTCAGGTTGGCTCGGGGTTGGAGATTGCCGGAGGCAGCATCACATTGTCATGCTATCAACTCCAGAGTATTTTCATACGTGTATTAAACACTTTCAAGTGAATGGAATGTATAAGGACTAGTTTTTATACTAGATGTTGTAATGATTAGCCAAATGTATCGGCTTATATTGATCTATTGTATATAGCCATGAGATGTGGCTTATTATAGTTATGGCTTGTAAGCCTAAGTATTCCTGCTATGGGTTAATGCATGTTGTGTGATTATAATTGGTTGCTATGAATAATTAGTATAACACATGTACACGATGAATGCCTTAGAACCATTAGAGGTGGTCGTGGCCATGGAATGAATATGTAGCCTGGTAGCAAGTTGATAATGATTAAACATGGACAATTGTAGAATGTGTAAAGTATGGAAAAGAATTAAGGACAACATAAGGCTTGGAAAATAGCCTAAGTGTTGACCACACGGCCGTGTCTCGGTCGTGTGGAGGACACGGTCTGTAACGCCCCCACGCCCAAGACCGTCGCCGGAGTCGAGTATGAGGTGTTACTAAGCTTAATTTAACATATTTAGAACTTTGGATTATTTATTTCTACATTCACAGCTTTTAAGCTACTTGCATCACAGTCACAAGAAAAATCATATCTCGAGTTACGAAACTCAAAATCAAGATCCGTAAATTTTCCATAAATCTAGACTCATATACCTATCTACTAATATTTTTCTAGATTTTTTGGTTGGGCCAATTAGTACAGTTTATTAGTTAAAGTTACCCCTGTTTCAGGACTTGACTGGTCTGACCTCTGTTTACTACGAACCACATTTCTCTCTGTAAAAAATTCATATGACTATGAGGTTTGTTTCTAATGAAACTAAACTCAATAAGGATTCTGATAATATAAAATAAACTACCTAATTATATCTTTACAATTTATGGTGAATTTATAAATTTGGAACAGGGGATTCAGAAACTGCTATGACCCTGTTTCACTAAAATTCAAATATCTTGTAACATATAATTTCTTTACCTGTTTCATTTATTTCATGTGAAACTAGACATAATAAGCTTCAATTTTATATGTATTCCATCACCAAGTTCAATTTCTATGATTTTTAGTAAATTTTTAAACTCGCATCAGTGTTACTGCAGTATTCTGTTTATGGCAAATTTCATCCCTTTTATGAGTTTTTATGCACTAAGTATCTTAATAATTTTCCTTAACATCAAATATAATCTAAACTAAATATTTTCATAATTTATCATTATCAAGCATTTCCTCAACCATTCCATCACCATACCATAAGATCATTTACACAAAAAAAGTATATTGCTATACATGCCATACTTAAATTTACAAGCCATTACCAAAAGTCTTCCGGATAGTGTGACTGAGCCTTCGACCTATCCCGACTCCTGAGCTAGCTTGTCCAAAACTACAACGAGTAAGAAGGAGGGAGTAAGCATAAATGCTTAGTAAGTTCATATGCAAATAATAAGTAACATAACAAACAGTCATACCAATCAACATTAGCATGTATCACTAAAACACATATCACATTTTTAATCATTTTTCATCATCTTATTACCTTATCGTGGTTGTATCAATACTCAACCCGAGGGTTAAATACATACCTGTCCAAAATAACCATTTCACATCACTCACCAATACTTCTCTTTACATCTCGAATATTCCTCCATTGAGTAGAACTTTACCCGTTGAACACATCGGAATATAATTCGGATACATGGATAACTTGCACATAAGTGCCATATATGCAATCAAGCAATCATGTAACCCGCCCATAAGCAAACTCGGACTCAACTCAACGAGCTCAGGCGTTCGCATCCATAAGTGAACTCGGACTCAACTCAACGAGTTCGGATGCCTAGTTACATCTCACGAACTCGGACTCAACTCAACGAGTTCGGACATTCGCATCCATAAGTGAACTCGGACTCAACTCAACGAGTTCGGATGCTCAATCATCCTAGTGACATGTCACTTGTATCCTAATCTATTCCTAAGGTTCAAACGAGATTTTTCCTCGAACACTTATCCTTGCCGTCTTCCGTAGAATGCCGAAACCAATACTCAGTAACAATTATATTTAACAAGTAGTTCACATAATTTACATATTATTTGAAATTAACCACAAAGCATACATTTCATAATAAAATTCAGCATAACATATAATTAACATCAATAACTTAAAAATAACCATTATGATACATTATTAACACATGAACTTACCTTGGTACCAAAATACAAAGATTTTGCAATTTAGTCCACAATCTTTTCTTTTCCTCGATTGAGGTCGATTCCACGTCTTTCTTGATCTAAAATAACACATTTAGCTTATTTAAGACTCACATTATCAAATTAATCCTTAACTCAAATTTTGGAAAAATTACAATTTTACCCTTGAACTTTTGCATATTTACATTTTTGCCCCTAGGCTCGGGATTAAAATTTATTCCTTATTCTTATGTTTTACAACATGCTGATCACTTTTCTCTTCTATGGCAACATCAAATTCTCACTCTAACATGTACTTGTGACTATTAGGTATTTTTACCGATTAAGCCCTTTTACTCGTTTTTGCTTAAAATCGAGTAGTACAAGTTGTCTAACATAATTTAAAACTTCATATTCTATCATAAAACATCAAAATACACAAATTTCACCTATGGGTATTTTTCCAAATATAAACCCTAGGTTAAATTATTGCTAACATAAGCTTTATCGAGTTACCGGGATCTCAAAATCGTAAAAATCATTAAAAACGGGGCTTGGAATCACTTCCTATGGAGCTTGGAAGCTTGAAACAAACCCTAGCTATGGAGAACCCTTGAAATTTCGGCCTAATGAAGAAGATGGACAAAAATTGGCTTTTAATTTTGTTTTTAATTCATTTTAATAACTAAATGACTAAAATACCCTTACTACTAAACTTTCCAAAAATTCCTTCCATGTCCTAATTTTGTCCATGAACTTAAAATTGGTCAAATTGCTATTTGAGACCTCCTCAATAATATTCCAAAACAATTTCATACTAAAAACTTCTAGAATGCAAGTTTTGAAACTTATTCGATTTAGTCCCTACTTTCAATTTAAGCACTTTAGGCATAGAATTTCATCACGAAATTTTCACACAATCATGCAATCATATCATAAACCTAAAAATAATTATAAAATAATTATTTCTATCTCAGATTTATGGTCACGAAACCACTATTCCGATTAGGCCCTAATTCGAGATATTACACGGTCTAGCACACAGGTGTGTGACTTGACCGTGTGGATCAATTTGTTTGGTTGACATCATAAACAGAAAGTTACACGGGCTGAGGATACGGGCATCTCCCAAGCCACACGGGCGTGTGTGACCACACGGGCATGTGACTCTCCAAAGCAAGAAAATTGGTTAAGTTGCCCAAAGATTTTCAAAGTTTTAAGTTTAGTCCCGAACCACCCCGATGTATTTCATAGGCTTTTAAGGCCTTTATAAGGAACGATATACATGTGTTTGAGATGTTTTAATTTTGGGAAAAAATTTTGTGGCCTGATTTTGCATGTTGTGAATGTTTAAGTCCGGTAACGCCTTGAACCCTGTCTCGACGTCGGATACGAGAAAGGGGTGTTATAGAGTCTCTCGTCGACCCTCGACTACCACTCACATTCTAAGGTTTATCTTTCTCAGCCATATCAGGACAGTCTTTAATGAAATGATCCGGTGAGCCACATTTGAAGCAAGTTTTATTACTTTTATTACAACATTCTTTGAAATGTCGTCTTCTACAATGCTGAACATTAGCTACTGATGTACCTTAAGCTTTAGAACCAGAGTGTTGTTTTCTACTATCTCTATTCAAATATTCATTTGAAGCATTTGGAGGAGTACATGAATCTCTAGATTTCTTCGATGAAGATTGATATGGCTTATTCATCGATCTTTTTCTCGAGTCTCTAGCTTCTGAATATGCTTTTCTCTTTTCTTTGTTAAGATCCTTGGCTTTATAAGCCCTTTCAACCAGAAAAAAAATTATTTCAATTCAAGAATCTTGACTAATAGTTTTATATCTTCATTCAGCTCGTCAACGAACCGTTTACACATAATTTGCTCAATAGACACATTCTCTCGAGCATACTTGCTTAAATGTACGAATTCTCTTTCATACTCAGTGACAGTCATCTGACCTTGTTTCAACTCTAAAAACTCTTTATGCTTCTGATCGAGAAATCTTTGATTGTTGTACTTCTTTCAGAATTCGGATTGGAAAAACTCCCAAGTAACCCGTTCTTTAGAAACCAAAAATATCAATGTTTTCCACCAGTGGTACGTATTATCTCTCAGCAAAGATAAAAAACATTTGATGCATTTATTAAGAGTGCAAGATAATTCATCGAATTCTCAAATTGTGTTTTCGAGCCAGAGCTCAACTCTCTCCGCATCATCATCAACAATAGCCTGAAACTCTTTAGCCCCATGTTTTTGAATCTTATCTATTGGCGGTTTGTTCAATCATATCGAATCTATAACTTGAGGAATAACAGGAATTTATTGAGGAATAGGTGGGGGTAGAGGTTGTTGAGCAGCCAGATTCGTTCGAACAAACTCCGTGAACCACTCACTCATCATCTAGAAAAAGGCTTGTTTAGCCTCTCCCTCATGGCTACTCATTATAGGTCTAAAGTCGAATGGCGCTGCCCTTTGAGCAGGAGCGGGTGGTTACTCTCTACATCGTCAGCTACAGCTTTTTCGGGATCCATTACAATATGAAAACAAAATTTAAGTTGTTAGGAATCATCACACTATCGCAATGTATATATGGCATGTATAGCAAGACTCTCACACACGCTACATTAGTCCTAGAATCGACTAAACCATAGCTTTGATACCAATAAATGTAACACCCCTCACCCGTATTCACTGTCACAATAGGGTTACAAGGTATTACCAATCAAAACACGTCATTTATCATACATACTTCATACATTTATGTATTCATATTCAAATACCATTCATCACAATTACATTGTCCCTTATAAGGGCCTACAAGGCCTAAAACATGCTTTAGAAATGATTTGGGACTAAACTGATAACATATAAAAAATTTTAGAAACTTAGAAAATTTCAAACATATAAGGGTCTCACGCCCGTGTGAACAGACCGTGTGCCTCACACGGCTTCAGACACGCCCGTGTCATAGGCAGTGTGAAAACAAGGCATATATACTGACTTGGGTCACACAATTGACCACACACTCGTGTGTCTAGCCTGTGTAACTCTAACCTATACCACACGACCAGTCACACACTCGTGTGTGAGACCGTGTGGAGCATTCTGACTTTAAATTATTTTCAACACTAGGGGATACACGCCCTTGTAGTATGACCGTGTGTTGCACACGGCTGAGACACACACCCGTGTCTCTGCCCGTGTGGACAAAAATAGGTCATTTGCAAAGCCATTTTTCCATCATAATTAATGCTTCACTTAAACAATCAAAATGATACCATTTTATCAGATAATAAGCAATCAAAATCATCATTCAAATGCACAATTTATACCATATCCAATTCAACCAAATTCATTACTCATGTCAATACCAAATACTTATTCAAATAATTATCAACTCAAATTCTAAAATCATACTTCACCAAATGTATTTCACAAGCATTAAACTCTATAATTCAATTAACCATTTGCAACTATAAAACCACAACCATTTTCATACCAAACATGCCAAAACAAGCCATCACGTATGGCTATTTACACAACCAAAACATATTCATTTACAAACCATTTTTTAATAAACACACCACATTATTAACATCATTTACAAGCCAACTCTCATGGTTATATTCACAACCAAAATATCACAAGTAACCTATACATGCCATATACCATATATACACAACTCAAAAGTACCAACTTAGGTGTTTGATCGTGCGATGATGTTCTCGACGACTCCGAGATTCGAGCTGTCTTTGATTCACTACAAAACATAGACAAATAACACAAAGTAAGCTTCATAGCTTAGTAAATTTGTAAGTGAATAACTTAGTTCATCAAATAGATGTAATTTAATCAAATACACATTACCAAATCATAACCACATTAACTACAAACCTTTCTCATGTCTAAAAACATGATTAAGTAGCATCTCATTGAACTTCCTCTATTTAATACTTGAATAGGTTCCGTACGTACCAGTGTCACCTCGTACTAACCTCTTTCTCAACCACATCATTCGTTTACCTGTTTAACCATTCAGAATAGAAGTCGGATACTCAAGGATCACAATCAATAAGTATATATACCATCGCCCGTAGCCAAATCAAGTTAACTCCTCTCTGAAATACCTATACCATGGCCCGTAGCCAAATCAAGGTAACTCCTCTCTGAAATACCTAAACCACGGCCTGTAGCCAAATCAAGGTATCATTCGCACCCAAAGTGCCGATATCATGGCCCAAAGCCAACACAATAACCTAATGACATGTCATTAGCATCCTAAACTATCCGTAATCTCATAATCACAGTTTATGCAATATCAAAGCATATAGCATACATTTATAATGAAAGTACCACAAACGAACTTACCTCGGGTATGAAAATGACAAAACGAGTCAATTACTCAATAATATTGCCTTCCCCCGATCTAATTCTAGATTCCTCTTTTCTTAATCTAAATGTATTCAAAATTAATTCATTTAATCACTTTCTCATTCAATTTTGTCCAAAAATACACATTTAGGCATTTTTACATCTTACCCTTTAAACTTTCACATTTTTACAATTTAGTCCTTATAACATAAAAACACAATTTACACAATTTCTTTCTAAATTCACGAGTTTTGAAGTTCTATAGGGTCCTTAACAGCCCTAAACTTTCATTTATTTCACATTTTGACCCTTCAATCTACACTTTTCATAATTAATTCCCTAAAATGCAGCTTTAGCTAAAATCACTTTACAAAACATTTAAATCTATCAAAAAATAACCATTTTCCATTATCGAATATTCAAAAGCTCAAATATTCATCAATGGCACTTCACGAATTCATGAACAAATTTGAAAATTAAGGCACGAGCTAGCTAGAATATGAAGCAACGATTACAAAAACATAGATATCATCAAAAATCAAACTAAAATCGTACCTTAATCAAACCAAGAATGTGTCGAACCCTAGATGGACATGGAAGCTTTCTTTTTATTCTTCAAAATCTGGCTAGATGATAATGAGAGAATAAAAATGGCTTTTGTTTTATTAATAATATTTTAATAACCAAATTACCATATTAACCTTTAAGAAAAATAATTAAAATTCATTTATGCATGTCCATATTTGGCCACTCACCCTTCTAATGGTCTAATTACCATTTAAGGCCATCATATTTAAAATCCAAGGCTAATTGACACCTTTAGCTAACAGAATGCAACTTTTTCATTTTACGCGATTTAGTCCTTTTTCTCAAATTAACCATCCAAACGATAAAATTTGCTCACGAAATTTTCACACATATCAAATAACATGCTGTAAACACATAAAATAATATTAAAAAAAATTTTGACATCAAATTTGTGGTTTTGAGACCACTATTCTGATTTAGCTAAAACCGGGCTGTTACAATAATAATCCTTCTCAGTATTTGAATCAAATGCTCACTTTGATTCTTTCACAGGATTATGGACTCATTTAGATTATCTACTGAAGTAAATTTTCTTTCTCACAATGTAAACGGTCTTTAAAATGCCACTTGTCTTTAGTTTGAACTTTTTGACAATCAATGAGCTAATATTTGTTTGTCCTAATTTTGCTATGCATGCAAAATATAAAAGACAAAATAAAAAAGACATAATTGTGAAATGTGAAATTAACTTTATTTATTTATTCATCATTCAAATAAATAGAAAATGGTTACATGTTTACTATAAAATGGGCACATTTTCCAATAGAGTCTAACTAAGAAAATGTGTTATCAATTAATGAAAAGGGGAACAACCGAATACAAATAGCATCATCAATGACCCCATTATACTTAAAAGTATCATAGAGTTGGAGAAACCATTTTAAATGCTTATTAAGGTCATTAGTCATAGTGCCTCTAAACTATAAATTATTCTAAATCATCGTCGATTTATCTCAAAATTATTAGTTGTAATCGTCGACCTTGCTATACTTTCCTGAACCATGTTCAGACTTGGTAAGGCATAATCCCTTAAAGTTCTTTTGTTCTGAGCCATATGTACGTTTGTGGGAATATGTGGTGTTGGTGGGTTTCCTAGGGCATTATCGTCAGTGCCGCCAAATAGGGGATTTTCATGGGCTACGTTACCTACAATAGGTAGTGGTGGATATTGCATTTGTTGTTGCTATTGCTGTCGGTGATTTCTTTGAATGATTCTCTTTGGATCGCTAGTTGCTACAATAGGTGTGCTCCTACTGCGAGTCATACACTAATCCCAGAAAGAGGATATTACTAACAATAATTAAAATAAAATTGTATCTATAACCTACAAATTTCCTAAATATTCATTCGAATTGTGAAAATTAAAATCAAACTAGTGACTTTGCCTCCCCAGAAACAGTGCCAACAACTTGACTGCTTCTTGATATACTAACATCCAAAGTGTGAAAACTGCAATAAAATATAGAATAAAAAGACGCTAGTTGCAAGTATTAGGGTCGAGTTGTAATATACTTTTACAACGAAGTAGGTGAGTACTCTAAGGATCATACCCAAGGGAGGCGAGCGCTAGATCAATTTTAACCTAAACACTAAAAGATCTAATTAGTACTTTAAATAAATTATAGTACGATAGCATAAAAGAAAGGTTTTTGAATTTTTTAGAGTAATAAAATAAAATAACATAAAATAAAATAAATAAAATTCAAAAGATAGAAGAGTAGAGTAAATCAAATGTAACACCGGAACAGGCCTCGAGGTACTATCGGACTTTTATCACAAACAAACATACAAATCGAGTCATAAATTTTTCATCCAAATTAAAACCATTTGTATTAAATCATAACGTCCCTAGTACGAACCTACGAGGCCCAAAAACATGCTTTGGAAGTGGTCTGGAACTAAACCGAGAACTTTAAAAATTTTTACAAAACTTAGAAATTTTTTTGCTATAAACAGGGGTCACACGCCCGTGTGGGCAGGTCGTGTGGACATACACACCCGTGTGGGTAGGCCGTGTGGTCATACACACCTGTGTCCCTAACCCGTGTAACTCTCTGTTTTGCAATGGATGAACAAATTGAGATCACACGGCCAAGTCACACACCCTTGTGCTAGGCCATGTGGTTAATTTAATTTTCATAAAATAGGTGCAGACTTCATACGTCCAGGACACACGTCCGTGCTTGAGGCCGTGTCTGTAACAGCCTCTTTTTAGTCAAATCAGAACAGTGGTTTCAAAACCACAAATCCAAAGTCAAAATAATTATTTTATTATTATTTTAATGTTTATAGCATGATTGAGTGATGGTGTGAAAATTTCGTTAAGAAATTTTATTGTTTAATTGGTCAATTTTTGATAAAAAGGACTAAATTGCGTAAAGTGCAAAATTGATGTTTTATTAGCTAAAGGTATTAAATAGCCATTGAACCTTAAATTAAAGGTCCTTAATTGGAAATTAACCCATTTGATAGTTAATGGATGATAGTGGAGTGGTATTCGGTGTAGTTACTAAATGTTTTTAAGGTTAAAATTTGTACTTAGTAAATAAAAGTTAATTATAATAAAAAAATCAAAATTATGCTCCATTATCATCTTATAACCAAAAATTGAAGAAGAACAAGAAGAAAAATAGGGTTCTTCATTCAGCTAAGCAAAATTCAAGCAATTAGGTATGTATTTTGATCCGTTTTTGATGATTTCTATGTTTTTGAGATCGTTCCTTCGTATTCTAGCTAGCCCATACCTTAAATTTCAAAACTGTTAAAGATTTTGAGAGTTTCTATTTTTGAATCTATGTGTTCTTGATGTTTAATGTTGAAATATGAAAGCTTGATGATAGTTTTACATGTTTTGTTAAGCGATTTTTGATAAAAATGTCAAAAAGGGATTAAATTGAGAAAATGTGAAATGTAGTGGTTAAAAGTGTGAATAAATGAAAATTATGGGCTGCTAGGGGTACTATGGTAATTCGGCTAGCATGGGTTAGTCTTGAATTTCATTAATTTGTGATTTTGTGTAATAAGGACTAAATTGTAAAAATGTGAAAGTTTAGGGGCAAATGGTAAAATAGCCCTAGTGTGTATTTTGGATTTAATTAAAATGAATATATTATTGAATAAGCTAATTTTGAATATAATTAGATCAAGAAAAGCGAAATACGGACTTGGATCGGGGAAAAGATAAAGTTATCGACTAATCGACTCAATTCGCTATTTTAGTATCTAAGGTAAGTTCGTATGTAATAAAATGCTTTGATATTGTATAAATTGTATATATGTGACTACTATTATGTTTGATGACATATCGGCTAAATATGGCACTTAGTGTGCGGTTTGATATAGCTTTAGCTAAATTTGGCACTTAGTGTGCGAGATATCGAGTATGGCAGTTAGTGTGCGAAACATTGAGAATGGCACTTAGTGTGCGAGATATTGATTATGGCACTTAGTGTGCAAGACATTGAGTATGCAACGGTATTTCGTGAATGTATAAACTTGTTATGGATTGGTACAAGTATGTACATGAATGTTATGAACTTAAAATCGAAGAAGTTACAAAGTTTGTATATAAACCTACAAATAAACATGTGAAAGGTTTGTTAGAAATCTTGAATTTCATTTATTATGTTTAAATTAATGAATTGTAATTGTATTAGTTAAGTTTATATCATACGAGCTTACTAAGCTATAAAGCTTAATTTATGTATTTTTCCATATCTTATAGTGATCAAGGCTAGCTCGGATCTGAGAGTCATCGGGGACATCATCGCACTATCGAACATTTATTTTGGTACTTTTGAAATCATGTATATATGGTATATGGCATGTATAGGCTGGTGTCATTTTAGTATGTTTGGTGAATTTGTATTTTGGCCATTGAATTTGGCATAAAATGATGAACTTGATGATGCTTATGAATGTGCAAATTAATCTACTTTTGATATTTGGTAATAGACCCATAATGAATGAATGGGATTGAAGTAGTTATGAATGTTTGGATTAGTTTAGCCAAATGAATTATGAAATATGAAATATCCTAGAAAAGCAAGTTAAATTGCTTGGTATTTGAATAGGTAAATGATATGAAATTGAGTATTGAAATGGTTGAAATGGATTTGGTATGTTTGTGTATTGGTTGATGACTTTGGGTTGCACAATTGTGTCTTAAAATGATACCATTTGAGCTTTGTGTAGGTATGTGCAAAAAGGGTGGCAAATTGGCTTTGCAAATGGCCTATTTTTGTCCACACGGGTAAAGACACAGGCGTATGTCTCAACCGTGTGCGACACATGATCATGCTACACGACCGTGTGTCCTCTGGTGTTGAAATTGAATCAAAGTCAATATGCTCCACACGGTCTCACACATGGGCGTGTGGCTGGCCATGTAGTATAAGTTAGTATACCCCCTAAATGGCACACGGCCTTGCACATGGCATGTGTGGCCATTTTGAATGGCATACGGGCTGGACACACGGACATGTGGTTGGCCGTGTGACCCAAGTTTACCCTCTAGTTTTCACACAGCCTGGGACATGGGCATGTCCTCGGTCATGTGATACATGTCAGTATTATGCCCTGTTTCCACACGGCCTAAGACACGGGTGTGTCTACTAGCTATGTGAGGAACACGGCCTATTCACACTGGCATGTGACCCTTGAATGTTTGAAAAATTTCAAAGTTTTCCAAAAATTTAGTATGATATCGATTTAGTCCTGAACCACTTCCACAGTAGGTTTAAGGCCTCGTAGGCCAATTTAAGGGACAATGTGATTATTTTGAATTGATGTATGAGAATGAATGCTTGAGGTTAATAAATGTAAGGTTTGTGTTATGTTTTGATTGGTAATACCTCGTAACCTATTTCGGCAATGGATACAGGTTAGGGGTGTTACAGTGTCCCTCACACAGTCGAGACACATTCCAATGTATTTGCTCGTATGCTCAATTCTAAGCATTCTGTTTCTCAAAATTAAGGTGCAGGGGACACATCGCCAGAACACATGCCCATGGGACAGGCCGTGTGTCACACACGACCTAGACACAAGCCCATATGTCTACCTGTGTGGACAAAATAGAGGCTATTTACTGAGTCATTTGCCACCCTCATTAACACCTACACTTACACAAATTCAATGGAATATTTCATGGCATACTTAGCAACCAAAACATTCACAATTATAGCTAAAACATGTTAATGCGATACCATCATCTACAGTATACATGACATTTCATTATGCCAAATCAAACATACCAATTTTTCATTCAAAGGCATCCACACACACACTTTCATCATGTATAATTCTACTTAGATTTTTCTAACATCCCAATGAGCCATACTTAACCATTCATCATCAACCCATTAAGCCACACTCAACCATTTGCCCAACATTAATAAACTACATCGCCAACAAGGCATTGGCATATGCATGCATATATATAATGTATAAGCTTACAACCATTTCAACCAAAATGAGCCAAGTTACATGGCTAAAGGCCACATGAAACCTTTGACGATTACAAGCCAAAACATTTGGCCAAATTCATAATGACACATATAACAAAATGACCAAGTCCTATACATGCTATATACTCAAAATGCTAAATTTCATCAATACCCAAAATGATAGTTTTGATAGTGTGAGGCGAATCTCTGACGTTCCCCAATCCGAGCTAGTTTAACGACACTATAAAACATGGAAAAATAAATGGAGTAAGCTATATAGCTTAGTAAGCGCGTATGTAAGAAATAAGCAAACCTTACTATACATTAATCATGCAAGTAACATAACATAAGATAACATAATATACCATGAGTTTCCCAATCATAATTCATTTCTTCACCAACTTACCTTAAATTCATCATTTTTCGAGATTCAATAAACCTAAGCTTTATGTACATACTTGTACCATCTCGAAATGAACTTACATGTATTCTCATCTTTGACATACCCGTGAACCACTCGGAATAATAGTGTCGGATACTCGAGAATTTTGCACACTAAGTGCCACATATGTAGCCAATTCTACCTAAGTCTCATATCTCATAATTGCTCACTCTCGATCTATCAATGAGCCTGCTCACACAAGCTATCGATCTAGATGTATCTATATAGTGCTGCTCACAAGATGTCAAGTAGCCGCAACATATGCCGGTATACTCAGCCACCAGTAGGACGTACAAGACCAGCACCTGGATCATATAATCACATAACACATGGTAACCCTAGTGACATGTCACTTGTATCCTACTCTATTCCTAAGGTTCAAACGGGATTTCTTACTTGTCGAATTGTCATCGAACTCGTTCATAGAATTAAACTCTTCCACATAGCCAATCATACAGTTCATGCATTATTAAAGCATTAAAATAAAATTCTATTAAAGCTTATTTAACATACGAACTTACCTCGATTACAAAAACGGCTATTAGTTCGTTTTAGTCCACAACCTTGTTCTTTCCCCGGTCTAAACTCGAACTTCGTTTTTCTTGATCTATAATATCAAATTTAACTTATTTAATCATTTCATTATTCAATTCATCCCAAAAACACACTATGACAAAAATTATATTTTTGCCCCTAAACTTTTAACATTTTACATTTCAGTCCCTAGGCTCGTAAAATGAGTTTCATTCAATTTCTTCTCAACCCAAGCCTAGTCGAACCTTACTCATACTCATACCAGCCCATAATTTTCATTTATTTACACTTTTCTACACATATTACAACTTTTTACAGATAAGTCCCTAATCGACTTTTTTATTATCACTTTGTAAAAGTCATTTAAAGAACAATAAACATGCATTTCCTACCATAAAACATCAAAATACAAACATATTCATCATGGTTCAAATTTTAGACTTTAGTTTTCTTTCAAATTAGTCCTTGAAATAGCTAAATCAAGTTACAATGATCTCAAAAATATAAAAATTGTTAAAAACGAGACAAGAACGGACTTACAATCGAGCTTGAAAGTGGCCAAAACCCTAGCTATGTCTTTTTCCTCAAATTTTCAGGTAAGGGACTAATTTGATGAAGATGAACATCTTTTATTAGTTA
Source organism: Gossypium hirsutum (assembly GCF_007990345.1). Taxonomy (NCBI): domain Eukaryota; kingdom Viridiplantae; phylum Streptophyta; class Magnoliopsida; order Malvales; family Malvaceae; genus Gossypium; species Gossypium hirsutum. The sequence continues at coordinate 75,379,102 of NC_053431.1, read as the reverse complement.
ATTTTGTCTTTATTTACTAGATTACCAAAATGCTCTTCACTTAAACTTTGAAATTTTTCCCTAACCATGTCCATTTTTGTCCATACCAAAGTATAATGGTCTGTTACCATTTAAGGACCTCTAATTTAGAACTTCATAACAATTTACTACTTTTAGCCTATAGAACTCAATTTTTTGCACCTATTGCAATTTAGTCCTTCTAGACAAATTGAGCACTCAATCAATAAAATTCCTAAATAAAATTTTCACACAATTATTCTATCATGCTATAGACTTTAAAGAAATAATAAAATAAATATTTATAATTTAGATTTGTGGTCCCAAAACCACTGTTCTGATTTGACCAAAAACGGGTTGTTATGTCAAATCTTAATTATGAGTGATTAGCTCACTTCAGTAATCATCGATCAACTATGGCTTTGGGTTCCTCGTCAATCAACTAGTCACTACGATAGTAGGATCTTTCGATCTTCCACCAACATAACGAGTCAGCAAGAACTACTTATCTTTCGACCTCACAGTCTAGTCTGGCTTGGGGTAAAGGTGCTCATAAATAGGCAATACCAATTTTGGGTTAATTCCCACCTTGATGACTTCCCAGGGTTGTCAGGCCCAAGGTTTGTTTCACATTCTTCCCTTCCCAAAAAGTTGATCCGTTGAGTAACCCTCTAAAACAATTAATAGATCAAACCTTCACTCGCTAATCCCCTATAGAGGAATTAGTTCCTCATGGCTTTCATAAACATGGAATAAATGGAAGAATTAATCATAGTGAATGAATAAGTGGAAAGTTTAAGAAAAGCCTAATTGATATTAATAATAAGCACAAGTCCACAAAAGCTAATCTTCTTCACAAATCAGATCTCTTGAAAGAAAACAAAGAACAAATAAACTAAACTCTAAAAAACCTAAAAAAGCATGAAAAAAAACTAAATATGAGAGAATCTAAGCTAATGGAATGGTGTCCATAACATGTGCCAAAGAAGCCTATTTATAGCCTTCAGGTGGTCGTCATCCTTAACCCTACGTCAACTGTCATTCCCAAGGTTTAAGTTTGATTGTGCAGATCAAAACGCCCCCTGCTTCGTGTTTAATCTTTGTCTCAGAGTTGATGTCGCAACACAATAGGACCTATGTCACGACCGAGGTGGTAGAATTCTTCTCCTTAAGATGTTTTTAGGGGTATGTTGCGACACCCTTAGTCTGTGTCGCGACATCAAAGGCAGTTTCCTACTTTCTCCATTCTGCTCTCTACGTTACGACATCGGGTCTCCCGTGTTATGACATAGCATCCAGTATCTATCTAAAATGCCTTCTAATGGTCTAATGCCATAGTAGTCTTCAGTTATAAGATATGAGTGTATTTGTAGTTATGAAAGGTATAAGTGTTCGTTGGTTAGATTTCGTCTATGCTATGTAGGGTCAAAATTTGAGCTCTCTGGTATCCATTATATCTAAATAGTATCATGTCTCATTCTAGAGTTATTTGCAATCTGAACCATTTTTTAATTTGGGCGTTCTTTTTTATGGAGTCATAAACCAACTAAAATTTTGATTAAGCCAAGTGCACATATCAATTAATAGTATAGCTACGGTGAGCAAAGATATCGTTCCCATAAGGACTAAAAGTACTGGTAATTATTGTCTTTCTCTTATTTAACCGACAAATTGGAATGATTGATTAAAAATAAAATAAACTAAACTAATTAACTAAAGAACACGACAAAGAATAAATCAGGAAAATAAACGATCAACAACCAAGAAGCGAGACAATACCCAAGAAAGAATCCACCTTGACTTCATCTGTCATTATCAATCTAAATTACGCAATTTATTCACTTAGTATCTTGATCTACAGAAATCCCTAAATTATGCTAATATCTCTCTTCAAGACTAAGAGCAATTGACTCTATGTTGATTAATTGAAATTTATTTCTAATTAAAACCCCTATTTTTACATTAACTTGATATATGGATCCCCCTATTAGATTTGACTCTAATCTGATAGATTTATATCGCCCTATTTCTAAGATTGCATGTAACTCTACTCAATTACACTAAGTCTACTCTTACACAGGGTCTATTCCTAACTCTACTCAATTACACTAAGTCTACTCTTAAACAGGGTCTATTCCTCCTTTGATTTAAGCACATCAAACATGATTAATAGTCTAGAAATATTAAACCAAGGATTAAGCACACATAATTGAGAACAAAATCCAAGTATTTATTGCGTAAAAATAGAAATCAAATAACAGAATCCATCCTAGGGTTTATCTCCCTAGATATTTATAAAATTAGTTCATGATATCAAATAAAAACATCTCAGGGATAGTATAACCACAAGAAATAAAGAAACTCATAATAAAATTTCAAAGAAATCAAAAAGAGATCTTTAATCTTGATGGAAATCTTCTTCAGAGCCCGCTTCAATGGTATTTTCTGAGTTGTTTTCTTGAGTATTTTATGATAGCTCACTCCTATCTTCTTATCTTTGTCATATATAGGTCTTAGAATGCCTAAAAAACCTAAAATTTACATTTTTTTATGTGTTTGGAGTGTAATTTATGACTTTGAAATGGTCTAGCGTATGGTCGCATGTCAGCCTGTATGGCTTACATGATCGTGTGTCAAGTCCGTGTGGAATTGCCCAACCTATGTGACTCTTAAAACTTACTCCAATTTTTTTTTATTTTGACTTATTTTTTTGCTCTTTTTGCACTCAAATGTCCTACTAAGTATAGCAACATGAATTTAAAGGATTATGAGCATAATTTTCACCATTTTAAATCGAATAATCATCCAAAAATTCATTAAGAATAAAGCCAAAATATGTTACTTTTAACATTTATCACTTATGTTATGTAACATAGACGTTTGGAATTACTTTGAATGATCTGGAACTTTTCATCATCAGTATGAGTTTGTTTTGGGTTTGAATTAGGATATGATCTGATTAGTAGTTTAATAGTTATCAAACTCGATATGGGAATCTGCCAAGTGTAAGATCAGCTAGAAAGTATCTGCCAAGGAATAGTATTTGAAACAGCCATCCTACGAAAAATGTTAGATGTTTGTTTGAAGAGGAAATCCATTGGAAGTAGCTCTGTATAGATATTCTTTGAAAAGTGCCTTTGTTGTTTTAAGAGAAAATAGGATATATATATATCATCTGGTAAGATCTGGTAAGATCTGAAAAGTGCCCAAGTGTGAAGTGAGAGTTGATACGTTAAGTATGGTAGTTGGTTTATAGGTATATATATCAAAAATTATGAAAGTATCTACCAAAAACAAAGATGTGAACCAAAATTTGCATCATGAGGAATTCAACTAGAAAGGTTCTAGGGTATTCTGTGCTAAAAACTCACTAAGTTCGTGTGAACTTACAAAGTGCTTGATCTTGTTTCAGGTCTTACTGTGAGAGTAAGTACACAAGGAAGGACCAAGGCAGGAATGCATCAAGGAAATGACGAGTTTGGTTATTATGCATACAGAGGATATCTTAGGAGTAAGGCTTATAGTATACTATGCCAAGAATAATCTATCTTTAATGAACTTTTGCTTGTAATGCCTTACATTATTTTAAAAGATTGTTGTATTCTTGGAAGTCTTTTTCATTTATTTTTTTAGAAAATATTTAATAATACAAAAAGAAATATGTTGAAAAAGGATCATACGTAGATTTTTTAAACATTTATGCTAAGTGTTTGTTGTCGTAACATTCGATTTCTAGACCCGGTGATTCGGGTTGGAAATGTAATACCCCCTACCCGTATCCGTCACCGGAATAGAGTACGAGGCATTACCGAGTAATACGAAACACTTACAGATAATTTAAATATATTTTCATTAACAACTTGTCTTGATTTCATATATTTCATATTTAAGCTTAAATAACCAAAGTATTTGAAATATCATCTTTATGCAGATAGTACACATGAGGTATATAATTCCATAGTTATGAATAAACACATTTATCAAACATTTTCCATATTCATATATCAATGTCTCATGTCTCCATATATCAATAACCATCATTTTCATGAATTCCGAGTTCAATTTCATAATTATTTGTCTCGTGTTCAATTTATTCCATGTCAGAACTTTATTCATTAAAACATTTGAATTATCAATACACATGGACAGTACATTCAAGATGAACAATTATATAATCACAAATGAATTATTTATCAATCAAGTTCTATACTCATATCTTATCAACTCGTACTTCCTTATATCATATAATTCCATGTAACACTTACCAAACTTTGTCAAATTAGTGAACGCCTTACGGAATTGAGTACTTCGTTTACTCGATGCCATAGTTTAACTATGGTCTTACACATCTTCACATCATGATGCCATAGCCCAGCTATAGTCTTACACATATTCATATATCGATCCCATAGCCCAGTTATGGTCTTACACGTAATCACATATCACATATCGATGCCATAGCCCAGCTATGGTCTTACACGAATCACATATCTCACTGATGCCATATCCCAGTTATGGTCTTCTACAGTAGCATATATCACACCGATGCCATATCCCAGATTTGGTCTTATACGGAAATCACTTGTCACTTGTAGCCGAAGCTACCACTATTCACTGATCAGGTAGCCGGAGCTACCATTTTTCACTGATTAGGTAGCCGAAGCTACCACTTTTCATTGATCAGGTAGCCGAAGCTACCACTTTTCACTGATCAGGTAGCAGAAGCTACCACTTTTCACTTGTCATTTATCCTTGATCAGATAAGTGTAGCCAAAGCTATCACTTATCACTAGTTGCCATAGTCCAACCATATTCTTTTCCGTCAATTCACCTTATCACTGAACTGAAGTGCTCAATTTGATCATTTATTCAATTTTCATGCTTTTACATTATTCATTATTTTATCATCAATACATATGAAATAACACATCATGAAATTCATAAAATTAACAAATAATCACTAAAATTTAGCCATATAAACTCACAAGTTCAATTTTTGTATTATAATGATAATCATAATTTCATAATAAATATTCCAAACAAAACATTATATCATTTCTAATTCAACACTTATCGATTATAATCGGGCATGTGATCAATTTATACACGAGTCATTCATATATTTTTGCTCCTCCTCCTCTCCATCCACATCCTTGGTATAAATAACACACTTGTAAGTAACCTTATCCATAATTTTCACTAATTACTTATGTGAATATTCAAGCTATCCACCCGTGTCATAGTCACTAAATTATTCATATCTGGAGCTACAGAACTCCAAATTAAGTTCTTCTAATTTTTCCGGAAACTAGACTCACATATATTCTTACCGTAAAATTTTTAGAATTTTTAGTTTAGCCAATAAGTACAGTTTATTTTTTAAAATAACCCTTGTTTTGCTATCTGACAGTTCTGACCATTCTTCACTAAAAATTAATTATCTCTTTATACAGGATTTGAATGATGTTTCCGTTTATTTCTCTTGAAAATAGACTTATTCATTATTATATACAAATTAATTTAAGCCCATAATTATTTTTCTTCGATTTTTTATTATTTTTCAAAGTCAGAACAGGGGAACCCGAATCCATTCTGACTTTGTCTCAAAAAATTCATTATATCTCATGATTTACAAATCCATTGCTTACAACGTTTCTTCTATAAGAAACTAGACTCAATAAGATTTAATTTCATATTTTTTTCATCTTCTAATTCGATTTCTACAATTTATGGTGATATTTCAAAGTTAGCTTACTGCTGCTGTCCAAAACTATTTTAGTGCAAGATGTTTATTACCATTTTTCCCCTAAGTTTTTAATAAATAATAATTTCGTCCCTACTCAATTAGCCTCTCAATTGAGCTGATTTTTCTCAATTAATACTTTATTCTATCACTTTAAATTACTTTATAACCTTTGAGAATCAGAATTTCAGCACTAGAATTTAATTTCAAACATTTTCACAATTAGGTCCAAAAAATCAATTTCTATTGAAATTACCAAATAAAATCAACTCATAAACAAATTAAAGCTTCAATTTCATGCTATTTCATCATAAACTTACAGCACTCAACCATGATGACTTTCAATTTCATCCATGAAATCAAAAACTAATGAATTTAATAGTAGGACCTAGTTGTAAAAGTCTTAAAAACACAAAAATTATAAGAAAAAGGCAAGGATTAACTCACTTGGTGCCAAAATTATGGAATACCAGCTTATAAAACCCTCCTATGGTGTTTTGGCTGATGAGAATGAAGAAAAAATGAAGAGAATTTTAGATATTCCAATTTGGTCCCATTTTTATTTAGCTAATTTTGGTAATTTTTCAATTTTGCCCTTCTTTCACCCTTTTCCTGATTTTTTTCTCAGCTATTGCCACCCAAAATATCTCCTTTGGGCTTATTTGCACTTTAGGTGCTTCCTCATTTGACAATTAAGCTATTTAATCCTTTTAGAAACTTTTACACCTTTTTCAATTTAGTCCTTTTTATTTAATTAACCACCCAAACGTTAAAATTTTTCGACAAAATTTTAATACTACCTCACTAACACTTCATAAATATTTTTAAAAATATTTATGGCTCGGTTTATGAAGTCGAGGTCTCGATACCTCATTCTCGACCCAATTTACCTAATTAATTCTTTTTAATCACCAAATTCACTAATTTAAAAATACTTCTATATTCACATTTGACTCATAAGTATTAATTTATTAAATTTTTGACTCACTCATTGGATTTAGTGATCTCAAATCTCTATTCCAAACACCACTGAAAATTAGGTTGTTACAAGGAAGAGGATGTTACAACTTCTGCGCAAAATTCTTTGAATTTATCAAAGGTTTCACTCTTGTGGTGCGTTAAGTACACATACTCATATCAGGAATAATCATCAATAAAGTTTACATAATACTCATAACCACCTTTTGTACTAACATTTATGGGGTCACATACGTCAGTTTGCACAAGTTCTAAAGGTTTTACGGCCCTCATCCCTTTTGAATTAAATGATCATTGAGTCATTTACTTCTCAAGAAAGATTCACATTGTGAAAGATTAACATCTTTAAGAAAACTTAAAGTGTCATCTTTCACAAGCCTAGTGATTCTTTCTTGGTTAATATGACCAAGTATTAAATACCAAAGGTACGACTCATTAGAGTGAGAAGTTTTAAGTCTTTTATTCGAAATTTTAGTTTCAAGCAGTGTGTACATCTTTGGTTTGATAAAAAAGAGATTATTTGATATTCATCCATTACAAATAAGTTTATGATTTCCAAATATTGCAATACTAATTTTAAAAGTAACTGTCAAGCCGTCTTTATATAAACATGCAACAGAATTAAATTTTCATTTAAAACTTGGTATATAAAAAATGTCATTCAAGTTAATATTCTTAAATTATCAAAATAAATATGTATATCTCCCACTGATTCAGCTGCCACAATTGTCCCATTTTCGATTTGCAACGATAAACTCTTATCTCCAAGATCTTTCATCTCCTCGAACCCTTGTAGAGAAACACACACACACATGATTTATGGCTCCAAAATCAATGACCTAATGGTCTATTGGAACTTCCACTAAGTAAGCTTTTATCATAAAAAGTTCCATACATTTGCCTTTAGTGGCTAGGTAATCCTTCCACTATTTACAGTTTGCTTTGAAGTGTCACTTCTTGCAGTAGAAGAAACACTTAGACTTCAATAAGTCTTTAGGCTTCTTGGTTCTTTTCCTTTCCACTTGAGGTGGTCTAGAGAACTTAACCTTGTTTCTCTTAGTGTGTTTTCCATTCCCTTTAGAGGAAGAAGCAATGGCTAAATTAGCTTCTACTTTTCGAATTGGTTGATTGACATTCAAAATCAACTCATAGGATTGTAATTCCTTCATAAGTTGTGTAAGCATCATATTCTTATTCCCAAGGTCGTATACGACCTAAAAGCTTGAAAAATCCTTGGACAAATTTTCAAGCACCATCTCTATTTGTGTGTTCTAGTCCAGACTGGCCTCATTATCTGCAACCTTGACAAAGTATCCCATAAGAGTGATCATATGGTTTTTGATTAGAGTGTTGGGCTTTTGCTGGGCATTCATCAAACTAATAATAGTCGAATGTCAAGCCAAGGCAGCTTGGGCACCAAACATGCCTTTTAGTTTGTCTAGAATTGTTTTGGCCGTCTTACAACTCTCCAGTTGCTTATAAAGGGTGATAGTCACACTTGCTAACATATAACAATGACCTATGTTATCAGACTTGTGACAGCCCGTTTTTAGTAAAATAAGAATAGTGGTTTCGGGACCACAAACCTGAATTAGAAAGAAAATTTATTTTAATATTATTACATGGTCTGTATTATGATAGGAATATTATATGAAAATTTTGATAAGAAAATTTTACTAATTACATGTTTAATTATGGAAATGACCAAATTGCATAAAATGCAAAAGTTGAGTTCTAGTAGCTATAAGTATCAAATAGCTATGGAATTCAAAAACTGAGGTCCTTATTGGCAATTAGACTGTTAAGAGAAGTTAGTAGATATTTTTAATGATTCCTCCATGGAAAAATAAGAAAAAAAAGGATGAAATTGGAAAGTAAAATATGAAAAGATGATAAATAAATAAAATAAGAAAATATCATCTTTTATATCATCTGTCCTAAATAAAATCCATAGAAACCCTAGTCATGGAGAATTAAAGAAAGAGAAAACTTATTTGGCTAAATTAGGTAAGTATTCAAGTCCCATTTTTAGTAATTTTCATATTTCTGAGATCATAATAGCTTAATTTAGTTATCTCGGAGATTAATTTACAAAGTTATCAAGGTACTAGGGTTTTGCTAGGGATGAATATGCATGAATTATGAAATTGATGATAGAAAATGAAAGGTTGTTAATAGATAAACAACTTTTGTAAAGTGAATTTTGATGAAATTGTGATTTAGGGACTAAATTGTAAAGATGTAAAACTCATGGAAAATTTTTTATTTTTATGAAATACATAGGCTGTAAATATTATAATGTAAAAATTATCTAGGCTTGGAATAAGGATTAAATTGCATGAATTTCATTTTCCGAGCCTAGGGACGAAATTGGAATTAATAAAAAGTATAGGGGCAAAATGGTACTTTTGCCTAAGATGTAAATTGGGTTGAGTTGAATATGAAATGTAATAAATTAATGATTAAATTCATTTATATAGATCCGGAAAGACCAAATACAGAATTGGATCGAGGAAAACAAAAAGTATTGGATTAGTAGATTTTTGTATACAACAAGTATTGAGGTAAGTTTGTGTTACTAAATTGTGTACATTTATATGTTTGAATTAAATGTCGTATATATACGAATTGTGTAATTTTCATGTATATGAAATTAATTGAATATCCAATAATGCTTGATAATTGTTAAATTCAGTTTGAACAAATGAAAAATCGATGGATACAGGTTTCCCGTATTAATTGTGGTCTTGCATATGTTGCAGACACACCATAGCTCCAAAGAGCATTCCGTATTAGCCCTCTCGAGCTTCCCCTATATGGTTCTTGCAATTTTCCCATTATAGCTCTTTGAAGTGTCCCGTTAGGTTGTGATCCTACATATATTATGGACACACCTTAGCTCTTATGAGCTTCCCGATTATATGGCTCTTAGTGAGCTTCCTGATATTGTAATAGCCCAATTTCAGTGAAATCGGAACAGTGGTTTCGGACCATAAATTCGAGTTGAAAATAAAATTCATTTTAATTATATTACATGGTCCGTATTATGTTAGAAATTTCGTGTGAAAATTCTGATAAGAAAATTTTACTGATTATGTGTTTTATTATGGGAAGGACCAAATCGCATAAAATGCAAAAGTTGAATTCTAGTAGCTAGAAGGATTAAATAACTATGAAATTCAAAACTTGAGGTCATTATATGGTAATTAGACCATTAAAGAAAAGTATATGGATATTTTGTGGTGACTCATCCATGGAAATTTAAAAAAAGGGCAAGGACTAAATTGGAAATTAATTTAATTTAATTAATTAAAAGATGATAAAAGAAATATCATCTTATTTTTATGTCATTTTCATCCCCAAAATACATGGAAACCCTAAGAGAGAGAGAAGAAACTTTCTTGGCTTAATTGGGTAAGTTTTCTTGTCTCGTTTTAGTAATTTTGATATTTTTAAAATCGGGATAGCTTAATCTATCTATTTTGGGGGATCAATTTGAAAAGTTATCAAAGTATGGAAATTATGTCATGGGTGAATATGCTGAAAATTTGAAATATATAGTAGAAAATGAAAGGTTGATGATAGATAAACAACTTTTACAAAGTGATTTTTGATGAAAACATTATTTAGGGACTAAAATGTAAAGTTGTGAAAATTGAAGAAAAATTTTGAAATTTTATGGAATGTATGTGCTACAAATTTTATAGTGAAATTTTGGTTATGCTTGGGATAGGGAGTAATTAGATAAATCTCATTTTCCGAGCCTAAGGATGAAATTAGAATTTATGGAAAAGTTAGGGGTAAAATGGTAATTTTTCCTAAGATGTAAATTGGGCCTACTTGAATGTGAAATGTGATAAATTGATGAATAAATTCATCTATATATATCCGGATAAGACAAATTCAAAGCTAGATCGAGGAAAAGAGAAAGTTTCGGATTTATAGATTTATATAAGCGAACAAGTGTTGAGGTAAGTTCGTGTAACTTAATTAAGCATGTAATTATGATAATTGAATGTTGTGTTGTAGGGAATATGTTTTATATTTATGTGAGTTAATTTAAATTTTTAAACATAAGAAATGGTTACATACTTAAGATTGTTCGAAAAGGGTTAAATTTCGTTTGAATATTGGATTTCGATAGATAAACGAAATTTCCCTACTGAATGAGGTCATGCATTGTTGCCGATAGGATTTAGCCTGGACTGGTAATCCTGATATAATCCCTCTCGAGTATATATAACAATTAGGATTTAGCTTGGACTGTAATCCTAATTAAGCTCTTCTGAGCATATATTACAAAAAGGATTTAGCCTGGACTAGTAATCCTGTTATATGTTATGAGGCTCGAGAGTGTGCTTTCTGATTTAGTGTCCAAATGGGTACTTTTGAATAAGAATTAGCAGGTTATTAAATTGTACACCTTGAGTGTACTATTTGAATATCCATCAGAATTTCAATGATTCAACAGATAAAATACTTGACATGATATGAGAATTATAAGGCGAAATGAATGATGTCTTGAAAGAATATAGTATGATGAGCTCATCTATGCTTACTTGATGCTTATGTGAACATTTATGTATCTAACTTGTTTGATTGAGTGTCTGTGTATAGGTAAATTTTCCAAATTCATGAAAAAGAATGTTATTGAATGCTTAATGTTAATAAATGTAAATTGGTAAGTTTTAATTCCTGTTATACGAACTTACTAAGCATGTAATGCTTATTTAGTTTTATTTTCCTTGTTTTATAATGCTCAGAAGCTCCCGAAGGTTGGAGATCAGTTGGAGCATCATTACACTATCCACTAGCTTATTTTGGATATATATAGTAAAAATCATTTTGATATAATGGCATGTATAGGATACTTGGCAATTAGTGGCTTGAAAATGATGTTTGTAACCTAGCCATTGGAATGGCTAGTAATGGTTTATTTTGGTATTATAAAGTAGGTTATTATAATAAACACATATGTGCTATGTTAGGTGTATGTGGTCAAATGATGTTAATACCTAGATTAAACTAAGGTAATGATGATATACCATGCTAAGTGATAGAATTAACTTGATTAAAATGCTTGGATTGGTTGAAATATGAATGTCAATTTTGGTGTATGTTATTGGCAAAGTTTTGGGTGAGAAATGAAGCTAGAAATGGTTTTATTTTGTCCACACGGGCAGAGACACGAGCATGTGTCTTTGCCATGTGTGCGACACGACTTGGAACACGGGCTTGTGTTCTGGCCGTGTGAAACCTGTACCGAATTTCAAAGAAAACAATTAACCGTACGGCCTAGCACACGGGCGTGTGGCTGGCCGTGTGGCACAAGTTAGAGAGTTACACGACGTCGAACACGGCTTGCAGCAAGAGCTTGTCCTAGGACACACGGGCGTATCCCTTGGACCACACGGGCGTGTGAGCCCTGCATCTTAGAAAATTTTTGAAATTTCACGAAAATTTTTTAGAGATCTCAATTAAGTCCCAATTTGATTATAAAGCTCATATAGGGCCTCGAGGGTCTACTTAAGGATATTATGAATAATTTCGGTAAATGAAAAGAACTCGCCATGAATTATCTGTAAATGTTCTAGAAACTCTGGTAATGCTCTGTAACACTATTCCGACGACAGTTGCAAGTTAGGGGTGTTACAGATATGGCTCACTTGTACTTTCGGATATATTGCTACACGGAGCTTCCCATTGATAGCTCTTCGGAGTTACCTATTATTGGCTCATATGAGTTTCCCGATTATGACTCTCAAGAGCTTCCTATTATACAGCCTGGTTAAGCTTCCCGTTACATGGCTCACATGAGCTTCCTGTTAAATGCTCGAGTAAGTGTTTCCTAATTATGTGCTTTAATAAGCACCCCCTAATATGAATTAACGGATCACTGTTTGGTAAACCTCGAGTGTACAACCTGAGTATCCATTGATATTTCAATAATTTAACGGACAAAATTGTTGATGTGAGAAAAATATGAGATTTGAATGAATGATATCTCAAATATCCCTAAAATACCTGGAAATTGTTGCATGATGAGCTCATCTTTGATTTCATGATAATCATGTGAATTTTATGAATAACTTGTTTGATGAAGGCATATGTTTAGGCAATTGGCCAAAATGTTTTGGATGCATGTATGTATACTTACATTGAATAAACATGATTGGTAAGTTAAATTCTTGTTATACGAACTTACTAAGCATTAAATGCTTACTCTATTTATTTTATATGTTTTATAGTACTTGTAAGCTCGTAAAGGTTGGAACGAGTCGAGCAAGACCACACTATCCTTCAATTCAGTTTGGTATAATTAGCAAAACTACGTTTGGTATAATGGCATTTATAGGCTAAGTTAGACCAAATAATGAAATGTTGTGGTTGTAAATAGCAAATAGAATGGCTATTGATGACATATTTTGTATATATATATATGAGATTGTATTATGTTGATATGAGTATGCATGAAGTGGTATAATATGTACAAGTATATTTAAATGAATGTTTGATCAAAATGGTAAGATGGATACTTGAATATATGTAGTAGTATATCATACATAAGATTTGTTTTGGTTTGGTTTTAATGTCTTGGATTGGTTTTTGTATGTGTGTTGGAACATTTATGCAGGTGGAAGACAAGTTTGGGTGAGAAATAAGGCTTAGAAATAACCTTATTTTGTCTACACGGGGCAGAGACACGAGCGTGTGTCTCAGCCAAGTGTGACACACAGTCATGCACATGAGCGTGTGGCTTGGCTGTGTGTCCCCTCCATTTTAAAAATTGTGAAACAGAATGTTCAGAATTGGTCACACGGGTAGAGACATGGACGTGTGTCTCAACCGTGTGAGACACACGAGCGTGTGTCTTGGCCGTGTAAAACCTGCACTTAATTTTCAAAAATAAAATTTACCACTCGGCCTAACACACGGGCGTGTGGCTGGCCGTGTGACCCAAGTCAGTGAGTTACACGGGTATGGACATGGGCTAGAACACGGTCGTGTGTCTCACATTGAATGCCCATACAGCCTGAGACATGGGCGTGTGTCCCCTGCACCTAAGAAAAATTTTTAAATTTTGTGAAAATTTTGAGTTCCGATTTAGTCTCGACTTGTTTCTAAAGCACAAATTGGGTCTCGAGAGCCCATTCAAAGGACATTATGATTAAATATGATTGGTTTTTACATGAACAGTAATTGACATGAATTAATAAAAATTGTTTTGTAAACTCTAGTAATGCTCTTTAACCCTGTTTCAGTGACGAATATGGGTTAAGGGTGTTACATTTATTGGTATCAGAGTTAAGGTTTAGCTGATTCTTAGACTAACGTAGCAAGTACGAGTTTAGCTATACATGCCTATATAATTTGTGATAGTTTGACATCTCCTGACCATTTTAAAAATGTTTTTCATATAGTAATGTCATCTAACCTAGCTAGAGCTAAATCCGAGGAAGCTGAGAGCAATGCTCAAGCTTCAGTTTAAAGAGTTGCATCTAGTAGTAGTAAAAGGCCAGTATATGAGGGTCGTGGTGAGGAGGCAAAAGAAGCCCTCTTTCAAATGATGAATGAATGGTTCACTGAATATTTGAGAACAAATCCCACTGTACAACAACCTCCCCCTCCTGCTCCTCAACCAGTTCCTGATGTGTCACAAGGTACTGAGCTAGTTAGATCTGGTAAGCCTCTAGTAGATAAAATTTGTAAATATGGGGCAGAAGAATTTAGGGCTACTGCTAATGATGATCTGGAAAGAGAAATTCTGGCTAGAAAATACCATCAGGGTTTTGGATGAATTATCTTGCACCCCAACTAAATGTTTAAAATGTGTTGTATCTTTGCTAAAAGACTCAGCCTATCAGTGGTGGAATACCTTGATTTCTATTGTACCAAGGGAAAATGTTACATAGGAATTTTTCCAAACAGAATTCAGAAGAAAGTATATTAGCCAGAGATTTCTAGATAAAAAAAGAAAGAATTTTTAGAGCTTAAACAAGGGAATATGACTGTATCTTAGTATGAACGGGAATTTGTTCGGTGAAGTAAATATGCCAGAGAATGTATCCCAACTGAAGTTGCTATGTGTAAACGGTTTGAAGAGGGATTAAATGAAGACATCAAGTTGTTAGTTGGGATTTTGGAATTAAAAGAATTTGTTATACTGGCCGACCGAGCACATAAAGCTGAAGAACTAAATAAAGAAAAGAAGCAAGCAGAGATGGAAGCCCGAACTTCAAGTAAAAGATTTATGGAAAAGTCACAAGCATCAGCTTCAAAGAAATCAAAGAAATATCATGATCATTCTATCACATTTACGGGGTATTCTGGTAAAGACCGAAGTATTCAATGCTCAAATTCGAGATCTCCGTCCTCATCTGTAACAAGTGTAGGAAGTGTTGGAAGTTCTAAACCAAAATGTAAACATTGTAATAAATTGCATTTCGGTGAATGTCGTATGAGAAGCGGAGCCTGCTTTAGATGTGGTTCTTTTGACCACTATCTCAGAGATTGCCCGGAAAAGCCTGGAAAAGATATTGTTCAGACTTTAACACTAAGTAATCCTGCCTCGAGAAGTAGACCACCTCGTAACCCCGGCAATGGCAATGGTAGCTGAGGTGTGACTAAAGATTCAACTGTCAAATCTAAAGCACGAGCACCAGCCAGAACATATGCTATACGTGCACGTGAGGATGCTTCTGCACCTGATGTTATTACTAGTACATTTTCTCTTCTTGATACTAATATTATTGCTTTGATTGATCCTGCTTCAACACATTTATACATATGCACGAATTTAGTGTCTATTAAAAATTTATCTGTTGAGTCCACTGAGTTCGTGGCTAAAGTTTCAAATCCCCTAGGCCAGTATGTGATGGTAGATAAAGTTTGTAAAAATTGTCCGTTAATGGTACGGGGTTATTGTTTCTTGACTGATTTGATGTTATTGTCATTTGATGAATTTGATGAATTTGATGTAATTCTAGGTATGGACTAGTTAACTCAGCATGATGCAGTGGTAAATTGTAAACATAGGTACATTGTATTAAATTGTCAGAATGGTGAATTGCTTCGATTGAATCTGATAAACTGGATGGGTTGTCTAATGTGATATCAGCTGTGTCAGCACAGAAATATATCAAAAAATGGTATGATGTCTATCTTACATACGTGTTGGACACAAAAGTTGTAACAGCCCGATTTTGGGCCTAGTCAGAATAGTGGTTTCAAAACCACTATTCTGAGGCCGGAGAAAATTATTTTGACATTATTTTATGTGATATAGCATGTTTATAAAGGTGCATAAAAATTTTGGTATATTAATTTTAGCGATTTCTAGTCCAATTTCGAAAAAGGACTAAATCACGTAAAGAGCAAAAGTTGTGGTTTAATGCCTAAATGTGTTAAATAGCTAGATAAATAAAATTGGGAGTCTTTAAAGAGCAAATAGACCTTTAAATAAAGCAAGGCCGACCATGGAAGATAAAATTGTTGACAAATCAAAATTAGATGAAATTTGGTCACTAATTTTGATTAGTTTTACTCTTAACAAATCAAAAAGAAAAAGCTAACAATTTTTCTCTTCTCCTCCACCGAAATATGCAGCAAAGAAAGGGTTTTGAGAGCTCGAAAATTTTGGCAACATATTTCCCTAGTAAGTAAGTTTTTTTAATTACTTTTCTTGATAATTTTTACATTTTTGGAACCCCTATAGCATGAGCTTTCAAAAGAGGAGACTATTTTGCAAAATGATTAAGAGTCTAGGGTTTTTCAATGATAGCATATGTGTTTTTTTTCTGAGTTTTGATGGAATAATACGAGTCTTGCTAGTGTTATAACCAACTTTTGTGAAAGAAGTTTGCATGAAAACACCTAAAATGGGGTATTTTGCAAAGTTGTAAAACAAGTTGTAAATGTGTGAAATAGTTGAAATTATGAGTTTCTATAGTTATGAAAATGGTTCATCTAGGCTTAAGGAGTAAATAAATTGAATAAAAATCAATTTACGAGCCTAGGGGCAATTTGGTAATTTTGGCAAAGTATAGGGGGAAAATTTTATGTGTCATTGGACTAATTTGATTAGTATCTAGTTTTAATAAGTTAAATGTGATATTAAAGATGATGAAAACGAGATTCGGACTTAGAACGAGGAAAAATGAGAAATTGATGTTTAGGCCTTCTTACCAATTTGGTGTCGAGGTAAGTTCATATGGTAATAATAATGCAATATCATGCTTGAATTAAAATTTTCTATTGTTATGGCATTAAGCGTATGATTTAATATATTGGAAGTTTGATGGAATATGATATTTCTTTGAAATGATTAAGTTTGTATGAAAGTAATTTATCAACTTCATTATCGTGTGCTTAATACTTGATATTGTACAAAATGTGGATGTATGCCTTTATTGGAATTTACTTGTGATGATTCAATGAAAATGTGATGATAGCTTTGTATCTCGATAATCTCGGGTGACTGAGGAATGCTTAGGATTTCTGGTACCATGACACCATATTAAATGTGTGCTAGTATAAGACCATGTCTGGGACATGGCATCAGCACTGACATGAGACCTTGTATAAGACCATATCCGAGATATGACGACGATATGTAGATCCAGGCAAGACCATGTATGAGACATGGCTTTGGTATTCTATTTGGTGTATGATAATTCCGAACATCCTTTAGCATCCCGAGTGTTCAACGGGAAATGAAATGGATGATGCGATGAAAGCCCTAAAGAGGGCATGTTAAAGAAGGTATGATTATATACTTTATTACGAGTTGATACAGGTATGTACACTAAACTCACGAGTAATACCATGATATATAATGGTTCCAATAAGGTAATTCATTAGGGAGTATGTACTTGAGTTATGTTACAAGTTGTACAAGTATGTACACTAAGCTTATGAGTAATGCCTTGATATGTGAAAATCTATGATGTATATAGTATTTGGTGAGTACTATGAAAATGGCATGATTTGGACTAAGTCTTTGATACTCGATGACATTGAGATTATGGGTCCATGCTTATGATGCATAGTTATGTCTTCTTACCATGATGGATGAAATGATGTTGTATTAATTTGGTGAACAATAATTGTGAATGAGTAAATTAGCCTTGACAGTTTTGGGCTACTGCAGTGGTGTAAATTTAAAAATAAACTAAAAATAGTGAAAAAAGAGTTAGAGGCTGATTAAAATTTGGAATTAAATTTTATTGAGTCTAGTTTCTTATAAAAGAAACCGTGTAAGCAAAAGAACTTCCTATAATGATATAATAGAAGTTGTGTGAGATAGAGTCAGAATGACTTCGAAATCCCCTATTATGATTTGAGAAAATCATTACAAATTGTAAAAAAATAGTTATGAGTATTAATTTATACTTTTGTAATCCTTAATGTATCTACTTTCAATAGAAATAGACGGGAACATTATTTGAGTCTTGTGCTATGAGATAATTAAACTTTAGTGCAGAAGGGTCAGAACTGTCAGATAGTGAATCAGGGGTAACTTTGAGGAATAAATTGTATTATTTGGCTAATTCAAAAATTCTGGAAATTGTTTGGTAGAAAGGTACATGAGTCTAGTTTCAAGGAAAATTAACATAACTTAATTTGGAGTTTTGTAGCACCATTTTATTGACTGTTGTACAAGAAGACAGCTTATCATGAACTTGAGAATAGATTGGGAACATTGATAAAAGCATGTTAATGAGTTGCTTATTGTTTTCATATGAACTTACTAAGTGTAAAGCTTACCCCTTTCTTTCCCATGTTCTCTAGTATTGCCAGGTTAGCTCGGGTTAGAGTTCATCAGAGATATTATCACACTGTCAATCTATCGCTATTGGCGTAAATGATTCCTTATGCTTCGAGTCTATGGCATGTACAGGGCTTAAATATTTGAGTATGTGATATTATGTTTTAGACAAATGTATTGGCTTACATTAACTATTGAGGTTGTAAACCTATTTGTATATGCATGCATGTGCTATGGTCTTATGTGATGAGTTTATAATGATTATGGCATGAATGTGGTAAATATGTGAGTAAAATCTATGATATCTATTGCATGAGAAATTAACATGATCATAACATGTTTATAGATGTTTAAGTGCCCATGTATGCCTTGTTGAATGCTATTATGTAAGTATGTGTGTTATGTTATAAGGGTGAAAAAATGGCTTGGAAAATAGCCTTGTATTTGTCTACACGGGTAGACGCATGGGCGTGTGTCTAGGCCGTGTGTGACACATGGTCTGCCCACATGGGCGTGAGACCCGTCGTGTGTCCCTTGCACCTTGGAAATTCAAGTCAGGATGCATGGTAGTTAATACACGGGCGGAGACACGACCGTGTGTCTCAGCCGTGTGAAGGACACGGCCATAGGACACGGGCGTGTGCTCTATATCCACATGGGCGTGTGGAGCCTTAAAGCATGAGATTTTCCAAGTTTTTCTTAAGTTATTGGTTTAGTCCCGAACCATCTCTAATGCATGTTTTGGGCCTCGTGAGCCCATTTAAGGGACAGTATGCATGTGAATGAAAAGTTTTAAATTTGAACAAAATTTCATGGCCGGTTTAGTATGAAAGTTCTTGAGTTAAGCCCGTTAGCACCTCGAACCCCGTCCCGACGTCGAATACGGGAGAGGGCTGTTACATTTAGTGGTATCAGAGCATGGTTTAGTCAGTTCGCAGACTAACCTAGCACGTGTAAAAGTCTAGCTATACATGCCATAAGTTTGTGATAGTGTGATGTCTCCAAGCGCAAATGAGAACTATCTTGTGTGGGCAAGGTACTCTCCAACCGAGCTACACCTGATCACGTAGATAATGATGCTAAAGTATTCAGTAACGTGCAGTTATGAAGAGTTGAAACTCGAAAAGGTACGAACAAGAATTCATGAAATGTATATGTATATATTTGTGATATGAGGAACATGGAATAGAATGTGTACATGGTATAATGAGCTTATCTATGATTGATTGATAATCCCATGGTGTACATGATTGATTTGTTCGAGTGAATAAACGTGTTTAGATAACTTACTAAAAATGCAGGTAGAAAGAATGTTCATGTATACTTATTTGAATGAATATGATTGGCAAATTCGCATAGTCTGAGTATAAGTGTTAAATTGCTTGGATTAATTTACATGTTTGTAATGATATGCATATAATGGTGTGTGAAATGAAAATACAGATTGGAATATACTTATCCATGTTTGTTGGCTCTCGTATGGTGTTATGTACATGACTGATTTAATTAAATGAATGGGATAAGTAAAGTTACTCAAAATTCATAGAGTGCATATATGAGTATACTTGTCTAAATGAGATAACTGGAAAGTTAGCGTAAAATGAATACGAATGTCAGTCTGTCTAAAATGAATGATATGATTTTGATGATGTTGCTATGATGATGGAAGTTGTGATAAGCTCTTTCATGCATGTTAGTATTCATACGATGTTACGTGCCTAACTCATTTGGCCTAGTGATTATGAAAAGAAAACTTTACTCGAAATGACACAATGTGTGTGTAAGTACTTCTATTTAATGATGTGTAATCAGTATGTACATGTGATTGACATTTATGTTTAAATCTTTGAATTAAAGATGTCATAAATGTTATGATAGCATGAAAATTGAAATGAAAGATCAAATTGAGTAGAACGCTGGAAATGAGTACGATCGTTCAATGATGAATTGACGAATAAGACCATGGTTGGACCATGGCAATGCATATGATATGTGCGCCAGTGTAAGACATGTCTGGGACATGCATCGGCCACATTATAAGAGCCAGTGTAAGACCATGTCTGGAACATGGCATCGGCATTGAGACGAGTGCTAGTGTAAGACATGTCTGGGACATGCATCAGCCTCGGGACGTAAGCTAGTGTAAGACATGTCTAGGACATGTATCAGCTACGAGATGTGTCAGTGTAAGACCATGTTTGGGACATGGCGTTGGCACAGATATGTGTGCTAGTGTAAGACATGTCTGGGACATGCATCAACCACATCGTGAAAGCTAGTGTAAGACCATGTCTGGGACATGGCATCGGCTTGATATGTGTCAGTGTAAGACCTGTCTGGGACACGGCATCGACACAGATGGATGAGAGCTAATACAAGACCATACTTGGACTATGGCATCAAGTGAATGATATACCCAAGACCGTAAGACGTTCTCTAATTTGATAAAGGTTGGTAAGTAAAATAAGGCTAAGTGTTGAAACTTGATTAAACATTAATGATGATTAGAGTAAAAGGAATGAAAATTTGTATTGTGATAAGTTCACTGATGTTTGGCTAGTATTCTTATGAAATAAAATTGCATGAGTTACTAAGATATGTGAAAGTTTGTTCATAACAAGTTGGAAATTTGAAATGTTTGAATCGATGTGCATGATACTATGTTGTTGTTAAATGTGTATGTGTGTGAGAATCGAAAATTTAAAGGCTTTACAATCTTCACCCCTTACCAGAATAGTTATATAACGAGATTTGCGAGAGATTTATAGTATAAGCTTGCAAAAGTGGAACTAAAGAGTGCAATAATGGAATATTATGGGATTAGTGAGAACATAATTAATCAGAGGAAGGATGTCGGACTTGCAAGGATGTCTGACCATGACAGATTCAATTAAGTAAAAGTTATGGCTATCTCTCTCTCCTGAATATTCTATATTTTCCTTTATTCTTGGGATTATGTATGGTTGTTCATTCCTAGTGAAAGTTTTTATCGTATGAAGATGCTAGCAACTGTGATATTAGACGAAAACTCTGTTGATCCTGTTAGTTATGATCGACATTTCTTATCTCCTTCAAATTCTATTCTGATATGTCAGAATGAAGTCGATGGTAAAGAATTATGTGAGACCATTCTAATATTTCTATTGATTATGGTTTCATATATATACAGGAAATATATTCTCTCTGTTACGATGGAATTCTAGAGCGTATAGACAGTAGTTTCCTTCTGGTTTTCTCTGAGGGAGTTTTCCCAATTTTCCTCATTATTTTCTCCGGGGTTATATTCTCGGATTTCTGATATGGTATTATATATAAAATTCTTTATCTTGGTTTTTACTATCGTCCTTATTTTGAGAATTATCAAACCTAGCTTATCCTTAAGTGTATCCTTTGACTTGCGATAATAGTATCTATTATGATTATGCTTGTGGCTCGACTATGGAAGTGTGGGGATTCTAGTATTCGATTTTTCTAATCTTCGTGTAGAGAATTATTATCAGCAAAGGTAAATTAAGTTATGTGCATTTAAGTTTATTCTCTGGTCCGGGAATAATGTTGCGCATTTACGAGTAAGTAAACGTGCAGTCAGAAATGGAGAAACTATATTCTTATAAGTATGATATGGAAACATATTAGTTAGACTATTCTCATTCGAGAGATGTGGTTATAAGTAAAGTTGTTCTGATTGATAAAGAGATCACGTTCAGGAAGTTTGAATCGTTTGATACATGTTAGTAAAGTTTCTAAATAGTTGAAGACCTAATTTCTGGTTTCTGTTACTATTATTTCAAAGTAAGATTTGAGTACCGAGAAACTCTGGTTATGTAGTGAATTGCATAAAGAGCACACAGTAGCATCTTGTCTATTCTCCCAAAAGATGTTGAGTTGTTTTCAGGGTTAAGTCGAATATCCAGTGTATTCCAGATTATTATTGTCAGTGATGACATTGTAAAGAAAATGAGAAAAGACTGATTGAATTTCGTATCGGGAAATCTCTCACCTCTGGGAAGAAGGAGAGATACCAATTTTTTGTGTTAGGCTGATGATGAAGTTCGCATGATTATTTTAGTGTGTACAGATATATTATTCGACAGATGTGACTGAGTTATATGTCTCTGAGTTCATAGTTCCAAAAACGTCAGCCTCTAGTATTTTGAATTGAGCTCTGAGGTTTATACCGCAATTATGGAAAGGAAGAGAATCCTAAGTATGAGACTGAGATGAATTATAAATTCTGAGAAAAAGGTGAAAGTGATTCATAAAAGTTGAAATCAATTTCTTCTGGTAAGATTTTCAGGGACGAAAATCCCTAATGTGGGAGAATTGTAACAGCCTGATTTCAGGCCTAGTCAGAATAGTGGTTTCAGGACCACTATTCTGAGGCCGGATAAAATTATTTTGATGTTATATTATGTGATATAGCATGTTTATGAAGGTGCATAAAACTTTTGGTATATTAATTTTAGCGATTTCTAGTCCAACTTCGAAAAAGGACTAAATCGCGTAAAGAGTAAAAGTTGTATTTTAATGCCTAAATGTGTTAAATAGCTAGATAAATAAAATTGGGAGTCTTTAAAGTTAAAATATGCCTTTAAATAAAGCATGGCTGGCCATGGGAGACAAAATTGTTGAAAAGTCAAAATTAGTTGAAAAGTCAAAATTAGATGAAATTTGGTCACCAATTTTGACTAGTTTTATTATTAACAAATCAAAAAGAAAAGGTTATCACTTATTCTCTTCTCCTCAACCAAAATATGTAGAAAAGAAATGGTTTTGAGAGCTAGAAAATTTCAGCAACATATTTCCCTAGTAAGTGTTTTTAATGCATTTTCTTGATAATTTTTACATTTTTAGAACCCCTAAAGCATGAGCTTTCAAAAGAGGGGACTGTTTTGCAAAATGATTAAGAGTCTAGAGTTTTTCCATGATAGCATATATGTTGTTTTCTGAGTTTCTATGGAAGAATATGAGTCTTGGTAGTGTTATAAACAACTTTTGTGAAAGAAGTTTGCATGAAAACACCTAAAATGGGGTATTTTGCAAAGTTGTAAAACAAGTTGTAAATGTGTGAAATAGTTGAAATTATGAGTTGCTATAGTTATGAAAATGGTTCATCTAGACTTAAGGAGTAAAGAAATTGAATAAAAATCATTTTACGAGCCTTGGGGTAATTTAGTAATTTTGGCAAAGTATAGGGGAAAAATTGAAAATTTTGCCAAAATGTGTCATTGGACTAATTTGATTAGTATATTGTTCTAATAAGTTAAATGTGATGTTATAGATGATGAAAAATGAGATTCAGGCTTAGAACGAGGAAAAACGAGAAATTGATATTTAGGCCTCTCTTACCAATTCGGTGTCGAGGTAACTTCGTATGGTAATAATAATGCAATATCATGCTTGAATTAAAATTTTCTATTGTTATGGCATTAAGTGTATGATTTAATATATTGGAAGTTTGATGGAATATGTTGTTTCTTTGAAACGAGAAAGTTTGTATGAAAGTAATTTATCAACTTCATTATCGTGTGCTTAATACTTGATATTGTACAAAATGTGACTGTATGCTTTTATTGGAATTTACTTGTGATGATTCAATGAAAATGTGATGATAGCTTTGTATCTCAGTAATCCCGGGTGACTCTGAAGAATGCTTAGGATTTCGGGTATCATGACACCATATTAAATGTGTGCTAGTATAAGACCATGTTTGGGACATGGCATCGGCACTGACATGACGCCTTGTATAAGACCATATCCAAGATATGGCGACGATATGTAGATCCATGTAAGACCATGTATGGGACATAGCTTTGGTATTCTATTTGGTGTATGATAATTCTGAACATCCTTTAGCATCCCGAGTGTTCAACGGGAAATGAAATGGATGATGTGATGAAAGCCCTAAAGAGGGCATGTTAAAGAAGGTATGATTATATACTTTATTATGAGTTGGTACAGGTATGTACACTAAACTCGCGAGTAATACCATGATATATAATGGTTCCAATGAGGTAAGTCATTGGGGAGTATGTACATGAGTTATGTTATAAGTTGTACAAGTATGTACACTAAGCTTATGAGTAATGCCTTGATATGTGAAAATCTATGATGTATATAGTATTTGGTGAGTACTATGAAAATGGCATGATTTGGACTAAGTCCTTGATACTCGATGACATTGAGATTATGGGTCCATACTTATGATGCATAGCTATGTCTTCTTACCATGATGGATGAAATGATGTTGTATTAATTTGGTGAACAATAATTGTGAATGAGTAAATTAGCTTTGACAGTTTTGGGCTACTGCAGTGGTGTAAATTTAAAAATACACTAAAAATAGTGGAAAATGAGTTAAAGGTTGAATAAAATATGGAATTAAATATTATTGAGTCTAGTTTCTTATAAAAGAAACCATGTAAGCAAAAGAATTTCCTATAATGAGATAATTGAAGTTGTGTGAGACAGAGTCAGAATGACTTTGAAATCCCCTGTTCTGATTTTGGAAAATCATTACAAATTGTAAAAAAAATATGAGTATTAATTTATAACAAGAGAAATAGACGGGAACATTATTCGAGTCTTGTGCTATTAGATAATTAAATTTTAGTGCAAAAGGGCCAGAACTGTCAGACAGTGAATTAGGGGTAACTTTGAGGAATAAACTGTACTATTTTTCTAAACCAAAAATAATGGAAATTGTATGGTAGAAAGGTATATGAGTCTAGTTTCAAGGAAAATTAGCAGAACTTAATTTGGAGTTTTGTAGCTCTAGATATAAATATTTTATTGACTTTTGTACAATAAGGCAGCTTATCATGAACTTGAGAATAGGTTGGGAACATTGATAAAAGCATGTTAATGAGTTGCTTATTGTTTTCATATAACTTACTAAGTGTAAAGCTTACTCCCTTTCTTTCCCATGTTTTCTAGTGTTGCCAGGTTACCTCAGGTTGGAGTTCGTCGGAGATATTATTACACTTTCAGTCTATCGCTATTGGTGTAAGTGATTCCTTATGCTTCGAGTCTATGGCATGTATAGGGCTTAAATATTTGAGTATGTGATATTATGTTTTTGCCAAATGTATTGGCTAAAATTAACTATTGAGGTTATAAACCTATTTTTATATGCATGCATGTGCTATGGTCTTATGTGATGAGTTTATAATTATTATGGCATGAATGTGGTAAATATGTGAGTAAAATCTATGATATCTATTGCATGAGAAATTGACATGATCATAACATGTTTATGGATGTTTAGGTGCCCATGTATGCCTTGTTGTATGCTATTATATAAGATGTGTGCGTATGTTGTAAGGGTGACAAAATGGCTTGGAAAATAGCCTTGTATTTGTCCACACAGGTAGACGCACGGGGGTGTGTCTAGGCCATGTGTCATACACGGTCTGCCCACATGGGCGAGTGACCCGGCTGTGTGGCCTGGCCATGTGTCCCTTGCACCTTGGAAATTCAAGTCAGAATGCATGGTAGTTAATACACGGGCAGAGACACAACTGTGTGTCGCAGCCGTGTGAAGGACACGGCCATAGAACACTGGCATGTGCCTTGGCCGTGTGGTTTCAATTTGTTCATGACCAAATTGGCAGAATGTCCAAGTTTTTAGACACGAGTGTGTCCTTAGCACACGGGCGTGTGTTCTATATCCACATGGGCGTGTGGAGCCTTAAAGAATGAGATTTTCCAAGTTTTTCTTAAGTTCTCGGTTTAGTCTCGAACCATCTCTAATGCATGTTTTGGGCCTCATGAGCCCTTTTAAGGGACATTATGCATGTGAAATGAAAATTTTTAAATTTGAATGAAATTTCATGGCTGGTTTAGTATGAAAGTGCTTGAGTTAAGTCCGGTAGCATGTCGAACCCTGTCCCGGCGTCTGATACGGGCGAGGGGTGTTACAAAAGTATCTGAGTTGAAGATTAAGTCAGTGTCGGTTGTTTGTAAATTTCCTGATGTCTTTCCTGAGGAATTACCCGGATTACCGCCAGCCAGAGAGGTAGAATTTTCCATAGATCTTATCCCGGAGACAACACAAATATCTATAGCACCTTACAGAATGGCCCCTACAGAATTGAAGAGTTGAAAGTAGAGTTGCAAGAACTGAATGATGAGGTTTTGCTCGACCTAGTTTTTCACCTCGGGGAGCACTGGTTTTATTTGTTAAAGAAAGATGGATCATTGAGGTTATGTATTGATTACAGGAAGCTCAACAAAGTTACAATAAAGAATAAGTATCCGCTGCCTCGTATTGATGATTTGTTTGACCAGTTGAAAGGTGCCACTATATTCTCAAAGATAGATCCTCATTCTGGTTATTATCAACTATGAGTGAAAGACTCAGATGTACCGAAGACAGCCTTCAGAACCAAGTATGGGCATTATGAATTTCTTGTGATGCCGTTCGGCTTGACGAATGCACCTACATTATTTATTGATCTGATAAATAGAATTTTTAGACCGTATCTAGACAGATTTGTGGTGGAATTTATTGATGATATCCTTGTATACTCCCAAGATGAGAATCAATATGCTGACCATCTGAGAATTGTGCTACAAACCCTGCGTGAGAAACAATTTTATTCCAAATTTAGTAAATGTGAATTTTGGCTTTGGGAAGTTTGTTTTCTTGGACATATAGTGTCTGTTGCAGGCATCAGAGTGGATCCGAATAAAATTTCAGCCATATTTAATTGGAAACCACCGAAGAATGTGTCTAAAGTTAAAAGTTTTCTAGGACTAGCTGGATATTATCAGAGATTTGTAAAAGGGTTCTTGATGATAGATTCTCCAATGACACACTTGTTATAGAAAGAAGTGAAATTTGAATGGTCTGATAAATGTTAGTAAAGTTTTGACAAACTGAAAGCCTTGTTGACTAGAGCACCTGTACTAGTTCAACCTAAATCTATTAAAGAATTTGTAATTTATAGTGACGCGTCATTAAACGGTTTAGGCTATGTTTTGATGCAAGAAGGTAAAGTAATAGCCTATGCTTCTAAACAACTAAAGCTACATGAAAAGAACTACCCAATACATGATTTAAAATTGGCAACCATTGTTTTTGCACTGAAAATTTGGTGACATTATATGTTTAGTGAAAAATGTATATATTCACCAATCATAAAAGTTTGAAGTATTTGATACCGCAAAAGGACTTGAACTTAAGACAACATAGGTGGCTTGAATTGTTGAAAGATTATGATCTGGTTATTCACTATCATCCGTGTAACAACTTGATTTTGGGCCTAGTCAAAATAGTGGTTTCGGGACCACAAATGTAACACCTCTAAGCCTTATCCAATGTCGAAATAGGGTCACAAGGGATTATCGAATAACACACTTCATTTACAAAGATTTATACATTCATACTCATAATCCATTCATATCAATCACATTGTCCCTTATAAAGCCCTATAAGACCTTAAAACATGCATAAAAGAGGTTCGAGACTAAACTGATAACATTTGTAAACTTTGGAAAGCATAGAAAATTTTCTTTAATTTCAAGGTCACACGCCCGTCTAAACCACACGACTACTAGACACGCCCGTGTCAAAGGCTGTGTGAAAACAGGGCATACATACTGACTTGTACCACACGGCCGTGGACACGCCTGTGTGCCAGGCCGTGTGAAATCTAAGGGGGTTACTTACTTGAATCACACAGCTAACCACACGCCCATGTGTCAGCTCATGTTCCACACACGGCCAGTAGATACACCTGTGTGTCTAAGCTGTGCCAAACCTGTAGGGTATACTGACTTTAATTCGAAGGGTACCCCAAGGGACACACGGCCGTGTAAAATGATCGTGTGTCGCACACAGCTGAGACACACTCCCCTGTCTCTGCCATTGTGGAAAAAAATAGGCCATTTGCAAAGCCAATTTGCCACCCTTTTCTCATGCACACCTAGCCATCAAAATCGTATCATTTCAACACATATATTGTAACATCCCAAACCCGGCCTGGAAGTTTGGCTCGAATCTGCCGTGTCACATTGAAGTGCTTTTCGAAAACCATGTTTCCATTAAAAACCCTTCTTAATAATTAAAAACTTATACCCTTTTTAAACCTTGTTAGAAAACCTCAGCTGAATAACATTCTTAACAACTTTGTAAAAATCTTGGCAGTTGCGGAAGCTTAATTTAAAAACAATTGCGGATACGTGATGTTTTGAACAACAGTAGTTGCTTTGGAAAACCGTGTTCTAATACTAGCAATTATAAGAACAATAAATAAAATTCCAAATTTGAAATCCAGAAAATTACAATGGCTTTACTACAACCCACATAAAAACATTTAAAAGTAATAATCAAAACTGTAACATAAACAGTGTGTGTAGCTTCCTCCGAGCCCCTCGCAGCTCCGATCCATCTAAGGCTGGAAATTACCTGAAAGGTTAATAAGCGGGGTGAGTTTACGAAAACTCAGTGTGAAATCCCCTACTATATAAAAGGAACAGTCAGTCATATAAAAGAATTAAAAGTCTGGCCCCAGCCCTACTTACAGTTTCAGTATCAATTGGGCCTTAGCCCATTATAATAGACAGTACCAGATGGGCCTTAGCCCATTACAGAATAAGAAACATTATCAGAACTAGAACCAAAATGAGAATCAGAATCAGAATCAGGTGACAGAATCAGAATTAGGTGACAGAATTAGAACTAGTATCAGGTAACAGAATTAGAATCAGAATGTGAATGCAATCCCAACCCAAACTAGCCATCAAACCACCGTACCAGCCCATCACACCATGTGGGGAATAACTTAACCCACCCAACCCACACACCAATATGTAGCAAAGCTGCTAATAATAGAATATTGTGGCAGAGCCACTAGAATCAGATAATGTGGCAAAGCCACTTAACAGAATACGTGGCACAAAGCCGTCGATAACGGGTCTATAATCGGCATGAACACTATAATATCGATACGAAGCCCACAATAACGGCACACAGCCTTCGGTAACATGATCGGCGCTCAGCCATCGATCAGTCCACAGTCATCTCGGGTGACCCGTGCGACCTTATCAAATCAGTTCAAATATATGGCTCTTAAGCCTTCGGTGGATCCACAGTCGCCAAGCAACCATGCAATCCTAACAGATTAGATCTTCCTCTGTACAAAATCCCAACCCATGCAACATGTCATGTATGCAGAATGTCATGCCCATATTTGAATCAAACAATCACAGTCAAGTTATTCACACCAACATATATTCACAATCAAATCCGTTAACCACACAATCCAAGTCAGTCACTTGCCCACAAGGGCAAAACAGTCATTTAACACCTTAGGGGCAAAATGGTAATTTTACCCCACAAGGGTATCTCAGTAATTTTACCCTAAAGGGGTATTTCGATATTTCTACCCTACAAGGGTATTTCGGTAATTTTGTAAATCGAGGGTAAAACGATAATTCTGTAAATCGGGGGTACTTTGGTAATTTTACAAGTCGAGGGTATTTCAGTAATTTGGTAAACTAAAGTATTCTAAACAGGGATAACAATATGAATGGGCTGAAAGCCCATTCTCGGCCCAAATGGGCCCACACGCTCGTGTGGCCCTTTTTGCCCAAATCTAGCCACAGATATGAGATTCACCTAGCCTAGTCCAATATTTACTACACAATCAAACAACTTATCCAATTGGGCTCGTAGGCCCATTCGGCCCACATGGCCCCTTTCGGCCCATCGCGGCCCGAAGTAGCCATCCTACAGCTAGAGTAGTGAGAAATACACACCTGATAGGTGACTGGAGTTAATCCGCGCTCCGAGCACTCTTAGCCGACGCCCAACCCAAACGAGCACGCCATAAAGCGAAAGGGATCAGCTAAGAAAGGTACATTTACTCTCCTCATGGTTCTCTCTATTTAAAGCCAGCTTTGCATCCACTCTTAGGTTAGCTTCCCAATGTGGGATCCCTCCATCATCAAAGTTTAAATTCAACACCAACTCTTGTCGCCCCCTGTTAGCAAAATAAATGCTCTTTGATTGCCATGAGTTTCGAACCCTAGACCTTCTTGCCAACTCTGTGACGCCACATTCCTGCCTCTTATGTGGCACTACTTTGCCACTAGAACACAAGGCTTTTTGTGGCACAATTTCTCCAACAATATTCTTAAGGCCTACCTACTACACCTAGGGTTTGATTCACCTTAAACCTAAATTTTTGCTACAGTCCAGGTTTGAATCCAGGACTTCTCCAACACTTCTCAGCACACTTAACCACTAAAACAAGCCTTCATTAACGAAATTTACATGCACAACAAAATATTATAAGCTGCCTTCAACTGCTCCCATGCTCAAGGCCCAAAACTTCTAGGCCCAAATTCAGGATGTTACATATATAAGCAACCAAAAACCTACCAATTTATTCACATTTCTTGCCCTCTATTCACAGTCATTTCAATTACTCAATTCCACAATCAAAACATCCCATTTCACTATGCCAAAATCGTCAAACTTGCATAACTTCTAAATGCATTTACCCATCAACTTATCACTTATTTCATGCCTCAAAATATACCATTTTATCATCTCAAAGTCAAACCACAACATATCATCATTTTAGAATTAGCTTACCATATAACAACTAGTTACATAAACAAACTTATAACCATCACATAAGGCATTATATATATCACATATATCATATATTCAACATATGGTTCAAGCCAACTTAAATGGCCATATTCCAACATTTACAAGTCAAATCTCATGCTATAATCACAACTCAAAACATACCAAAATGAAACTAACTTATACATGTTATATACCAAATATACTAAGCTTCACAAGTACCAATGAGATGATCGATAGTGTGATGATGTTTCCCGACGATCCCCGAGTTCGAGCTAGCTTTGATAATCTATAAAACATGGAAAGAACACACAAAGTAAGCTTTAAAACCTTAGTAAGCCATATACAAATATATTCACCACATGAATCACAACATTTCTATCAATAGGCCAAATACAAGTAACACATATAGATACACAAACCTTTCTCAATGAATACATATTCATATTCACCTGTAATTTCATCAACCACTTCTCTTTCCAATTCCCATATGAATCTCGTACGTACCTGAGTCGTTTAACTCATTAACACATTCTTTACCTGAGTCGTTTAACTCATTAACACATTCTTTCTTGACTTATCTTTGCCCATTGAATCATTCGGAATTGTTAAGGATACTCGCAATCACATAAAGCTCATACAATGCCGTATCCCAAATATGGTCTTACATGTTATCACATATCGATGCACTGTCCCAGACAGGGTCTTATACGAAATCGATTAACGATGCCAATGTCCCAGACATGGTCTTACACATAATCTCAATACAATGCCAATGTCCCAGACATGGCCTTACATGTAATCACATCTCGGTAACATAATATCATGACATTCGTATCCTATTCTATTCCTAAGGTTCATACGACACTTTCAGTAATCGTAATTCTGTCGATTCTTGCTTGTAAGTGCTCGTTCAAAATTTATAATAATTCAATAACAAGTAAACACATACTATTCACTTTAAAGACATTTATTTTCATATGAACTTACCTCTTAGTCGGAATAAAGAAACCGGATCAACTATTCGATAACTTTCGATTTCCCTCGATCTAAATCTGATTTCTTTCATTCTTGATCTCAATCAAGCTTAACCATGGTCGAACCCTAAATGAGCTTCCATCTTTTATTTTATTTTTAATTTTGGCTAAGTATCATAAAAGATGATACAAAATTTGGTTTTGTTTTAATTATATTAACATAATTATCAATTACCAATTTTAACCTTTATTATAAAACATAAAAATTAACTAATACATGTCCATAATGGTCCACTCAAGCTATTAATGGTATAATAACAACATAAGAACCTTCCATTTAATAAGCCATAGCAATTAAGCACTTTTAACTTATAGAATGCAACTTTTGCATTTTATGCAATTTAGTCCTTTAGTCAAATTAACCACTTAAACGATAAAATTATCACACGAAACGTTCACACATATATAATCACATACTGTAAACACCAAAAATAATATTAAAATAATTTTACAACCTTGAATTTGTGGTTCCAAAGCCACTGTTCCAATTTAAGGTAAAATCAGGTTGTTACAACAAATCCGATACAATAAAATTCTCTTTTATTATATTTTTATGGTTTATAATTTTCTGTAATTGTTTTTTGAAAATTTATTTCGAAATTTTTGACATTTTGGCACTCAATTTAGTCAAAAGGGCTAAACTGTAAAAAGTGCAAAACTTGAGTTTTAGAAGTAAAAGTGTCTAATTGCTATGAAATTTTAAATTCGAGGTCCCTAAATGGTAATTAGACCATTGGTTAAGTTTGTGGACAAAAATGGACATAATTTGGTATATTTCTAAAGTTTTTCATTAAGGGCAATTTGGTCATTTGGTAATTACAATGAATTAAAAACAAAATTAAAAGCCAATTTTTGTCTATCTTCAACCCCATGGCCAAATTTCACAAGGGAAACCATGGCTAGGGTTTTTCAAGCTTCCAAGCTCGATTGTAAGTCTGTTCTAGCCCCGTTTTTAATGATTTTTACGTTTTTGAAATCCTCGTAACAAGATCTACCTATTTCTACCACTAATTGTAAGAGATGTCAAAGTTTAAAATTTAAAACATGATGGATATTTGTGTAATTTAATGTTTGATGGTAGAAAATGCATGTTTATGGTTTGTTAAATGACTTTTGCTAAGTGATTTTCGGTGAAAATGCTTAAAAAGACTAATTTGTAAAAGTTATAAAATATGTTGTAAAAGTGTGTTTTAATGAAAATTTTGGGCTGTTATAGTTATGAAAATGATTCACTAGGCTTGTATGTTAAAGAAATTGAATAAATTCCATTTTTCGAGCTTAGAGGCAAGAATGTAAATATGTCAAACTTTAAGGGCAAAAATATAATTTTTCCAAAATGTGATTTTTGGGTCACAATGAATATGTGACTAATAAGTGAGCTAAATTTTATATTATAGATCAAGAAAAATGAAGTTCGAGTCTAGATCGGGGGAAAAACAAATATTGGACAAATAGTTCCTATTCGTCGTTGTCACACTCAAGGTAAGTTTGTGTGTAAATAATGCAACTTATAGTATGTATTTAATATTTTTTTATTGCATGACTTGTACAATCATCATTATGGATTCGTTCAGCAAAGATTCGTTACGGCGAAATTCCCGGTTGAACCTTGGGAATAGATTGGATACAAATGTCATGACATTAGGGTTACTGAGACTACGTGTAAGACCATATTTGGGATATGGCATCGGTACGAAACTTTGTGTAAGACCATATCTAAGATATGGCATCGATGTGAGATTTCGTATAAGACCATAGTTGGGCTATTGGCATCGATATAAGATCCCATGTAAGACCATATCTGGGATATGGCATTGGTATGGTACTATGTGTGCGAGATTCTCAAGTATCCTTTAGTATTCCAAGTGGTTCAACGAGAAATTCAATGATTATGTCAAGGACAAAGATGAATATGAGATTCTGTGGAAACGGTACAAGTATGTACGTAAGGTTTATAATCAATGATTTCATGATATTGTGAGTTTATGTTCACTATGGGGATGACTTTGTGATGACCTTGTGATTATTGGTCTGTACTTGTGACATATGAAATGCATGGTAAATTTAATTGATGATCATGTGATTGGCTTTCGCGGCAAATCGAGTTATGATATAGCACGTCTTATTCACTTAAGTTGCGATTTATCGGATATTAGAAAACTGAAAGATTGGCATAATTGCCTATTGAAAATGGTTATGAAAGTACGGGAGGATAAAAGATTATGAAGTCAAAACATATTATGATATATGCTTCGAAATATGAGTACACATAATTAATGTGCATGTTTATTATGAGATTTGAAATGATTTGTTAATTTCTATAATATGTTATAACGGAAAAATCATGGTTGTTAGGCTAAAGCCAAAATATGTTAAATTATGCTTATAAGTTGATAGACCAAACATTGTGATTGAATAAAATTATAACCATGAGATTATGGTAGATTATCATAAATTGTGTTCATATTGTTGAACATGATAAAACTTGGTAAGACGTGAATGAGTAAGTTATACTATGAGACTTAAAAGACATTCGTATGAATTTACATTATGTTAATTGTATGATATATGTATGGTTGAGGTTGCTTATTATGTGCATATAAACTTACTAAGCTATATTATATAGCTTACCCCCTTCCTTTTCCATGTCTTATAGAGTTAATAAGCTAGCTCGAATTGGAGATCGTTGGAGATCCTATAACACTATCCAGTTATCACTTTGGGTATTGATGAATTCAAGTATTTTAAGTTTATAGAATGTATAGGAATTGGTATTTTGGTTATATGTGTCATTATTAATTTGGCCATATGTGTTGGCTTGCAATGGTGTTTAGTTCATTTTTGTATATAGCCATGGAAGTTAGCTAATATATTCATATATATGTCAATGCCTTTGGTGATGTTAGCATGGTATGCATGGTGAATGTGAATTGTTTGGAAATATGATTAATGGCATGATAAATGTTGTGTGTATATGATATATGTTGATATGCTATTGATATGTGATGTTCATAATTTTGAATGGTTTGGTTGATCTTACATGCTTGAATTTGTGCCATGTGATGTTGTGTAGATATGTGCAAGTGAGGTTGGCAAAATGGCTTGGTAAATAGCCTTGTTTTTATCCACAGGGGTAGACAAACGGGCGTGTGTCTAGGCTATGTGTGACACACGGTCAACCCCATGGACGTGTGATCTGGCCATGTGTCCCCTACACCAAAATTGTTGCAAAACAGAATGCTCAGTATCGAGCACACGGGCAAAGACACTGACGTATGTCTCAGCCGTGTGAAGGACACGGCCTAAGCACACGGGCGTGTGACTTGGCCGTGTGACTTCAATTTGTTGATGACATTGTAAACAGAAAGTTACACAGGTTAGGGACACGAGCGTGTGTGACCACAACGCCTGCCTACATGGGGGTGTCCCAAGCCACATGTGTAATACTCTTTTACCTGTGTCCGACACTGGGACAGGATATGAGGCATTATCGGACTTAAACGTAAGCAAACATACAAAAATGGGCCCTAAAATTTTTCCCAAATTAAAACCATTTGCTAACAAGCATTTCTTTCGTTATATGGGCCCACGAGGCCCAAAACATACATTGGTGATGGTTCAGAACTGAACCAAGAACTTTTGAAACTTTTACAACACTTAGAAAATTTTTCACATTATAGAGGGCCATATGCCCATGTGGTTGGGCCGTGTGGATTTCACACGCTCGTGTGGCTTAAGAAACTTTCGTGTCCTCAGCCTGTGTAACTCTCTATTTATGATGTTACGCACAAAATATGGTCGTCTCACGGCCAAGACACACGCCCGTGTCTTTAGACCGTGTGGTGAATTAAATTCCAAAATCAGGTGCAGACTTCACACGGCCTGGGCGCCCATGTTCTGAGGCCATGTCTCTCACACGGCTGAGACACGCTGTCGTGTCTCTACCTGTGTGTTTACTACTGGGCATTCTATTTTGCATTAATTAGGGTGCAGGGGACACACAGCTAGATCACACGCCCATGGGGCAAGCCGTGTGTCACACATGGTCTAGACACACGCCCTTGTGTCTACCCGTGTTGGCCACTTTAAGGCTATTTTCAAAGCCAATTGCCACCCTTATTTGTTCAAAGCATATATACAAATAAGCAATAATTCTTATACTTGCATGCATGCATTTTCATACTATCTTATACACACACATGACATTCATCAATATTCAATCATGAATAACCATAAGCAATATCATAACGAAAATTGGCACATACATACATAGATGAATAGGTTTACAACCCAATAATCATTATGAGCCATATCTCATGGGCATACACAAAATGAATCAACTATCATTATAAGCCAACACATTTGACTAGACCAATATGACATAACAAAAAGACCAAGTCCCTATACATGCCATACTCAAAATGTTGAGATTAACTATACCCAAAGAATCCAATCGATAGCGTGAACATGCCTCCGATGTACTTTAATCCCTGAGCTAACTTGACGATACTATAAGAAAATGGAAAAGCGAGGGGGTAAGCATAAAGCTGAGTAAGCTTGCATCTAATAAATAAGCAATAAGAATATGCATTTTCATACACATACATAACATAACTTGACATCATCTTATTTTCAATAATCATTGTAGTCATACCCTACCTCATTCAATTTACATAATATTCAACAAAACTCAAGATCATAATTTCTTTATTCTCCTCTTACTGAAGTTTCATCATTTCATAATCTCAATAACTACTAGCTTGGCGTACATACCTGTACCCTTTCAACATGATCCTACCTCATCATTCCTTTGACACATCCTCGGACTACCCATTGAACCATTTGGAGTACTAACAAATACTCAGGAAACCTCGTTCACATAATAAGATGCCAACGCCATATCCCAGACATGGTCTTACATGGGATCACCACTCGATGCCAATGCCATGTCTCAGACATGGTCTTACATGGGATCTCATATCAACGCCATATACCGATGTCGATGCCATATCCCAGATATGGTCTTACACGGGATCTCGTCAACCTAAATGTCGTGATATTTGTACCTTGAGTATTCCTAAGGTTCAACCGACTTTCATCACCTCAATTCTTTGTCGGAAAACATCAATAATATTCACAAAGACAAATATACAATTCATGCAACATTAAATGTTAAATACATAATAGAATGCTATATTAATTACACACAACTTACCTCGATACAAAATATGGACAACTAATTTGATTTAGTCCAAGATCTTGTTCTTTCCTCGGTCTAGGCCCAGACTCCATTTTTCTTGATCTATAATAGCAAATTTCACTTATTTAATTATCACATTATTCAAAACAGCCCATAAATCATATTTTGGAAATTTACAATTTTGCCCCTAAACTTTCACATAATTACAATTTAGCCCCTAGGTTCGTAAAATGACAGGTGTCCATTTCCTTAGTTACCCAAGCCTAGCTGATTCATATTCCCTCTTATAACAGCCCACATTTTTCATCAAATCACATTTTTAACATATATTTTTACATGTTTTACAAACAAGTCCTTTTAGGTGTTTTTATGAAAAGTCACTTAGAAAAAAATGTTCATCTATCACCAAACTTCCATATTCCTCCCTTAATCATCAAAATACATGCATGACGCACATGGGTAAATTTTTGAACATAAACCCTAGCTCAAAATAATGATAGAAATAGCTATATCATGCTTCGAGGATCTCAAAAACATCAAAAACATCAAAAACATCAAAAACTAACACCAAAATCACTTAAATGTAGAGGGTTTATGTTGCTGAAAATTTCAAGCTTTCGTGGATTTTTTCTTCCCTAATTTTTGGTGGAGAAAAGATGGAGAAAAAATATGGTCATTTTGTTTTATTTTATTAGTCTTTGCTTTTGTCATCAATTATCAACCCATACCAAATTTTGACTTTTCATTTATTACACTTCATGTAAAACCATACACACATATAATGGCATAATTACTCATTAATAACCTTAACTTTTAAGTTCTATAGCTATTTAAAACCTTTAGCTAATAGAACACAACTTTCACATTTTACGCGATTCGCTCCTTTTTCACAAATTAAGCATTCAAACGGTAAAATTTATTAACAAAACTTTTACAAAATCATATTATCATGTTGTAGACCTCAAAAGAATATTAAAATAAATTTTATGACCTCAAATTTATGATCCCAGGACCACTGTTCTAACTAGGCCAAAAATCGGGATGTTACAACACGGGCGTGTGACCCCTATTTTGATGAAAAATTTTCTAAGTGTTGGAAAGTTTTCTAAAGTTCTCGGTTTAGTCCCGAACAACTCCTAATGCATGTTTTGGGCCTCGTAGGCCTGTGTTAGGGACTTTATGCTTGATTTCAAAAAGATTTAATTTGGACAAAAATTTATGACTCGAAAATGTATGTTTGCTTATGTTTAAATCTGGTAATGCCTCGTACCCTATTCCAGCGTCGAACACGAGTAATCAGTGTTACAATCTGGGAAAAGCTAATGTGGTTGCGGATGCTTTGAGCAAAAAATCTCTATTTAGCTTAGGAGCAATGAATACCCGGTTGTTATTAATAGATGATGGTTCAATCTTAGCTGAGTTAAAAGTCATATCGACATTTCTACAACAGACTTGTGAAGCTCAGAAGAGTGATGATGAATTACAAACTAAACAAGTACAATGTGAATCAATTTCTGAATCAAAATTTCAAATTGGGTATGATGGTTGTCTGTTATTCAGAGGCAAAATGGGTGTACTGAGAAATTCAGAACTTGTACAGAAGATTTTGAACTAAGCTCATAATAGTACTATGTCTATTCATCCGGGAAGTAACAAAATGTATCATGATTTGAAAAAGATGTATTGGTGACTAGGAATGAAATGTAATATTTCTGAATTTATATCTAAATGTTTGATATGTCAACAAGTTAAAATTGAATACTAGGTGTTTTCGGGATTATTACAGCCAGTTACGATACCGAAATGGAAATGGGAAAGAGTTACTGGGATTTTGTATCTGGATTACCCCTATCTCTGAAAAAGAAAGATGTCATTTAAGTAATTATTGATCGATTAACAAAGTCTATAGACTTTATTCCGGTACGTATGTGTGACAGCCCAAAATTGACCCTAGTCGGGAAGTGGTTTTGGGACCGCTAAACCGAGTCATAAAAATAATTAGCTGTCATATTTGATGCTTATTATATGTATATATGCATGTGTGAAAATTTCATATTTGAATTTTGTTTAATTGTAGGTGAATTTTAGTAAATAGGACTTATGTGAGAAATTTTTGAAATGTGATAGGTTAATTTATAAGGACCTATTAAAGCATGTAGTGAAAATAATGGCTTTGCATGTCAAATACTCCTTTTTTTATACATAGTGGCCGGCCATGATGGAGCATATATTAGAATATGTGGTAAATTTCCATGAAGTGGTCATTATTTTATGTAAAGGAAAGGAAATAATAAAAGAAATACTAAGGATAATAAAAGAAGTAAAAAATGGGTTATTACCTTGTTCTTCTTAGCCGTACAAGAAGAAGAAAAAGAGGGGGGCAAAGGCATTCGGCCTTTTGAATGAAGAGAAGGTTAGTAAATTTTGTTAATCTTTCTTTTGAAATCTTAGTTTGTTCAGGTTAATCATCACGTTTTTCTTACCTAGCCATACTAAAATTTTGAATTTAGAGTGTTGGATGGAACTTTCGGTTATAGTATGTGTGAGAAGAACTTGATTTTTTTCTTACCTTTAAGTTTTGATGGATAAAGAAACAAAAGATTGTTGATGAAAGAAATTAATGTGTTAAGAGATTATATGAAACTTATTCATGTTTATATATGTTATATGCATTGAAAATGGTTGATGATTTTGGATGTGATTAGATTGAATCGGCCATGGTATATCCATAAGTATGATTTATGCTTGTTATGTTACTCATGGTTAAAACGATTCGGCTATGGTTCATGTAAAAATAAAATATACATGTGAATTTAAAAGATGGTATGAACAAATGTGGAGTTTTGCTAGTTTAGGATTATTCGGCCAAGTGTTTATGTGGTGGAAATTAAGTGTTAAATGGAATGAAAATGATATTATATGGGGGTATGTATATTCGGCCATATGAGTAAATATATAGATGATGTTAAATTTGATTATGTATAATGGGCCATATAGAGTACACATTGTGATATTAACTTTAATTCTCTATAATTGATCAAGTGGATGATATTGGTTTATATGGTTGAATTTGAATTATGAATATGTACCTTGAAATAAAATATATCATCGACTATGTTATTTTGGAAGTAAGAATGCATTCGGCCTTGAGACAATTTATAAGTATTAGTTAAGGTTCTAATGTTTTGAACAAGAATGGTTATAAGATGAAATGAAAATTATTAAAATATATATGAGTAATTAACAAGGGTGGTTGCCGTGTATATAATATTTATGTGTGTTTT
Source organism: Gossypium hirsutum (assembly GCF_007990345.1). Classification (NCBI taxonomy): domain Eukaryota; kingdom Viridiplantae; phylum Streptophyta; class Magnoliopsida; order Malvales; family Malvaceae; genus Gossypium; species Gossypium hirsutum. The sequence continues at coordinate 75,338,495 of NC_053431.1, read as the reverse complement.
ATTGAAATATTTATTGGGTTAATTTTAGTAATTGGATCTTAGGTGATCAATAGCCGAATGGCTTAAAGTTAGTAAAAAGCATAAGGTGAATAAAAATAAAATGTTGCCGTATGCTTCTTTTGATATGAAACTATTAATGTTATGGGATATAAATAACTAGCAAGGTAATTAAACTAGTTGATTTATTTATTTAAGCTCAAGAACCTAAAGGAGAGGCGTCCAACAAGGGGAAATCGAAGGTCATCGAGTAGCCGACTTGGAATTATTTTACCCAACATAAAGTAAGTCATTAAGCATATAGTTTGTATTAATTTAAATGGTCATAACGTCTATGTAATGATGCTGAATGGAATGATAAATATATATATACATGTATGTATGTGGTGATGAAAGTGTTGAATGAAAAGAAAAGAGGTGAGATGTATTGAGTTGTTGATCTCGGCACTAAGAGTGCGGGTATAAACATTTATGATCATGAGATTGGCGCTAAGTGTGGGGGTTTAAATTGTACAGCACTAAGTGTGCGAGTTTGATTATGTAGCACTAAGTGTGCGAGTTTGATTATATAGCACTAAGTGTGCAAGTTGATTATATAGCACTGAGTGTGCGGACTTAATATATACTTTTGAATCACTATGGACACTAAGTGTGCGACATTATTGAGTTGATCACGGACAGCGGATCGGGTAAGTACCTTGAGTTCGTGACTAATAGGCGCTATGTTTATATTTGAAGTTGAGCTTGGTAAGTTTGAACCTATGTGACAATTATAATTGAAGTCACGTACATAAGATTTATCATGGAATAGGTGAAAGGTCGTTTAGTTGTATGATTGTAACGAAAATAAAATGATGTATGAAAATGCCTCAAATATCCTATTGATTAGTATATGGAATGTGAATGCATGACTTGGTATGAGCTTGAACCGATAGGTTTGAGGAACTATGGTATGGTTCGGTATGGATGGAGTAACTAGCCTCGTTCCATTTTGCTTCCTCTTGTGATAATGTTATTAATGGATGGTAGTGCATTGCTTATGACTTACTGAGTTATATACTCACTCGGTGTTTCCTTGTCACCTATTTTAGGTTTCTTGGACTCGTCTCTTTTTGCGTGATCGGGCCGTCGTCGGAGTCATCACACCGGCTAGCAACTTTTGGTATCTTCTTTTTAGTCGGTCTAGGAGAACATTTCGGCATGTATAGGCTAATATGTTTTGTTGAAATTTGGTATGTAAACTTTTAGCCATGCGAAAATGGCATAAATGTTCGGTTGGATTTGGTTTTATAACGTTAGGTCGTAAGTCTTGGTAATTCGATTTTTTTTATGCCATATGTCATGGCTGATTAATTTTGGTGTTAAGATTCATGATATGGCAATAGTGTAGTAGGGAGATGTTTGACAATGATTAGCCTTTGGTATGGCTAGTCATGATTATAATTTTGTGATATGTATGATGAATTACTAGATAGATCAATGAGAAATCACGAAATGGGCATAGTTGCTTCAGTAACAGATGCTGGCAGCAGCAGTGACGTGGGATTGAAAAATTACAAAAATTAGTAGGAATGGAATTAAATAGTGAATAAATTATTTAATCGAAGCTCGATGAGTCTATTGTCATATATAATTAACGAAACGATCATATGGACAGTATGTTAAGAGATATTCAGGTTCTCGTGAGACAGGGCCAGAACGGTTTCTGGGTTCCCTGTTCCGACTTTGGAAATTCATTATAAATCAACCATAGATAATTAGGAGTCATGCCATATATGTATAGATTCCTCTCTGAGTCTAGTTTCTATAGAAACAAACTGCATCAGTATTGAAGCTTTGTGCAGGGAGTTATCCAAATCGTAATGCATGAAGGTCAGTGTAGTCGCACCCTGTAATAGGGGAGAATTTAACTAATAAACTGTACTAATTGGCCCAACCAAAAATTCTACAAAAATTCTACCATATAGGTATATGAGTCTAGTTCCAGGAAAAATTTACGGAACTGGATTTCGAGTTTCAGAACTCAAGATATGATTTTTAAAGCGACTAGTACGCAGATTGACAGCTTGTCTGGGAAATGTCAAATAAGTGATTTGAAGTCTGTTAACACCTCGTGTTCGACTCCGGCGACGGTCTCGGGTTCGGGGTGTTACAGTATGGATTTCTCCTTGGATAAATTAGCAGAGTTATATGTTTCTGAGATTGTTAGACTACATGGAGTACCAGTCTATATTATTTCAAACAGAGATCTTCTATTTACATCTCAATTCTGGAATAAGTTGCAAGAAGCTTTAGGTACATAGTTACATTTTAGTATCGCATTTCATCATCAAATTGATGGACAATCCGAACGTGTTATATAGATTTTAGAAGATTTGTTTCGGTGTTGTATTTTGGAATTCAAAGGAAATTGGGAAAAGTATATGCATTTAGTTGAATTTTTATACAATAATAGCTATCAGTCTAGCATTAAAATGGTACCGTTTGAAGCTCTGTATGGTCATAAATGTAGAACTCCATTATATTGGACAGAGCTCAATGAGAAAAAAATACACAGAGTTGATTTAATCTGTGAGACTGAAGAAAAAGTGAAAGTGATTCGGGATAGTTTGAAAGCAACCTCTGATCGTCAAAAGTCTTATGCCGATCTAAAATGAAAAGAGATAGAATTTTAAGTCGATGATAAGGTGTTCTTAAAAGTATCACATTGGAAGAAAATTCTCCGGTTTGGTCATAAAGGAAAACTGAGTCCACGGTTCATCGAGCCATATGAGGTTATTGAAAGAATTGGACATGTTGCATATCGTTAGCATTACCATCAGAGCTTGAAACAATTCATAATGTTTTCCACGTGCCTATGTTATGACGATATTGATCATATCTTTCACATGTTATTACTCCAAAAGAAGTTTAGATTTAGCCTAAAATGACTTACAATGAGGAACCAATCAAAATTCTAGCACGTGAGATGAAAGAGTTAAGAAATAAAAAGGTAGCTTTAGTGAAAGTTCTATGGAAACGACACGGATTAAATGAAGCTACCTGGGAACTAGAGGAAACAATGAGAAAGCAATACCCGAACCTCTTTACTGGTAAGATTTTCGAGGACGAAAATTTTTTAAGGGGGAGAGTTGTAATAGCCCGTTTTCAGTGAAATTCGACCAGTGGTTTCGAGGCCACAAATCTGAATCAGAAAGAAAATTTATTTTAATATTATTACATGGTCTATATTATGATAGGAATATTATATGAAAATTTTGATAAGAAAATTTTACCGATTACATGTTTAATTATGAAAATGACCAAATTGCATAAAATGCAAAAGTTGAGTTCTAGTAGCTATAAGTATCAAATAGCTATGGAATTTAAAACTTGAGGTCCTTATATGGAAATTACACCACTAAGAGAAGTTAGTAGATATTTTTGATTATTCATCCATGGAAAAATAAGAAAAGAAAAGGATGAAATTGGAAACTAAAATATGAAAAGATGATAAATAAATAAAATAAGAAAATATCACCTTTTATATCATCTTTCCTAAATAAAATCTATGGAAACCCTAGCCATGGAGACTTGAAGAAAGAGAAAACTTATTTGGCTAAATTAGGTAAGTATTCAAGCCTCGTTTTTAGTAATTTTCATATTTCTGAGATCGTAATAGTTTAATTTAGCTATCTCAGAGATTAATTTGCAAAGTTATCAAGGTACTATGGTTTTTCCATGGATGAATATGCATGAATTATGATATTTATGATAGACAATGAAAGGTTGTTAATAGATAAACAACTTTTGTAAAGTGCATTTTGATGAAATTGTGATTTAGGGATTAAATTGTAAAGATGAAAAATTCATGGAAAATTTCTGATTTTTATGAAATACATGGGCTGTAAATATTATATGTAAAAATTAGCTAGGCTTGGAATAAGGATTAAATTGCATGAATTTCATTTTTCGGGCCTATGGATGAAATTGGAATTAATAAAAAGTATATGGGCAAAATGGTACTTTTGCATAAGATGTAAATTGGGTTGAGTTGAATATGAAATGTAATAAATTGATTATTAAGTAGGGGAGTTCCTCTATACCTTTTTCTCCTATTTTATTTATTCCACATCGAGGGCTATGCGTCTTAAGTAGGGGGAGGCATTCCTCATTATTTCTGTCATTTTAGATGCTGAATTTTTGTTGTCGCTGCCCATATGTATATATTTTTTTAAGAATATTTGCCTCTTTTCATGCCCAAGAATTTGACCAAGACTTGCCCACTGTTTAACCCACATGCATGATCCTTAGCTACTGAGTTAATTATGATTTTGCTTGATAGATTTCATCTCTACTATTTTATTTCTTTTAGTTTAAATAATTATGATTAATGAAGTTAACCCTATCTTGATTTTGGTAAATTTGATTAAGTCTAAATACAAGAGGACACTTAATATAATTGCATGCATAAAATAGTTTCATGACTATTAAGGTGGTTACTGAAACTTATTTTTGACACTTGATTGTTTTTCCTAAGTCCTCCAAAATTAAAATTTCGTTTAATAATAATAATGTTTCCGTGGTTATGAGTGCAGCTTAAGACGTGACTAGCTGAGTAACCGAGGTAGGGTGCTTGGGTTTTCATCCTATTTCGCGTCAAAAGGTTGTGTGACGTGTTAGGTAAAACTCCGCTAACCGGAATTAATTTCTAAGAATGTGTTGGGCTGAGTAACCGGGGTGAGGTGCTTGGCTGTCATCTCTCTTCGCGTCAAAAAGGTTCGATATGTTCTTAGGAAAAATAAAAATTAGGAATGTGTTGGGCTGAGTAACCGGGGTGAGGTGCTTGGCTGTCATCTCTCTTTGCGTCAAAAGGTTCAATATTTTTCCTAAGTAAAAGTAAATAAATAAAGTTGAAATTAAAGTAAAAAAAAACAATAAATAAATATGCATTAATAAAATTGGGGATTAAAGGGAGAAATAAATAAGGTGTCTTGATAGGTTTGGTAATTACCTAATTTTCATGAAATAATTCAAGTCGATCTTAATTTTGTTTGTGTTAATTGGAATACTTTTTCAATTTTACTTAAAGCAAGCTAAGGGTTCTCTTTGTTTTCATATGCATTTTGACTAATTTTTATAAAACTTTGGAGTAGTATTTCTTTCATGGCAGGATTTAATTTTCACAGTGGATAGGAACCATACTTGAGCGCAACCATGGACTAAGTAGGGGGAATTTGATAATGCTCTGGAATAACGTATTTTCACGTATTAATCATGTGTTTATTCTGGGCTTAATCCTACTAATTTGAGCTATTTATGTCTTTTTATCGATTAGGGACTGATTTGGAGGCAAAAGCAAAATTAAGGGACAAAAGTACGAATTTGGAGACACAATGGGCTGATATGCGACACAGGAAAAAGATTGTGCCAAAAGTGCGAGCATGGAAGACATAAGGACTAAAAACGCAAAAAGAAGAGATTTTATTTTATAAGACTCCATTTTATTTATATTAGGATAATTAATATTAAGATAATTATTAGGATTATTTAATTTTAGGATTTTATTTTAATTATCTTTATTTATCTTTAATTAAATGTATTTATCTTTTTAGATTTTAAGTTAAATTAGACTATCTCCCTAGTACTATAAATAGGGGGTGAAGTGACTCTATTTGGGGTTCATCTTTTTCTGTAAACACTCTCCCCCTGAAAGTTTAGGCTTTTGTTTCTTCATATTTTCTTTCAATAAAATTCCCTTTTCCATTTTTATATTTATTTCTTTTTCCACCATTATCATGAGCCACTAAAACCTATCTAGCCAAAAGTTGTCAATATTCCCCAAAAAGGGTTCTCGAGGCCTAGAATCCGTACTTAGCCTTCTCACCAAGTATTCATCGTTTTTCCACACTACGAGGTGACGCTTCCGTCCATGGCCCTTAAGAAGTAAGCTTTTCAGCATATGCAAAGGCGGCTGCTTTGTATGTTTTGGAAGGATTGCATAGTCGATTCGTTAACTTACTGCGTCAGAAGTTGGCGAGCCAAAGAGATGAAATGGCGTGGGATTCGCCATTGAGAAGCGTTGATCTAGCATAGATTACTGGCTAGAGTCAGGTTCCCTAAAAATTGAAGTCTAATCATTGGAGTTGGTGGTCGTAGGCGTCCTCTTCCACTATAACTGGCTTACTTGAGTTGAGAAGAGTCATTTAAAAGCCGAGGATCGAACCCAAGGCGGAATGAGACAACTGGAGGCTGGAATCTACCAATAAGAATTTCTTTTCCTTCAACTCTCTTTATTATTTTTATTATTTTTGTAATCACAATTTCAGTCAACTTTAGATTTTGTTTTTTATTTTTTCCAAATCAAATCTTTAATTCCGTTATTTTTTTATTTTTTTTGTCACGCAGGTTTTCTTGGGCACGATTCTGCCCAGGATTTCGAGAAACAAGCATTCGTATAATCCGATCCCTGAGGATTCGACCCTACTTCCCCTTTACTGTTCTTTTTCATTATTTTATAAGGAATAGGATATTTTTGGTGCTCTCAATGACTGCATCAATAATGGAAATTATTAATGTATATTAAGGTTAAATATGGTATTTGGTAATTATAATAAAATAAAATAAAACAAAAGCCAAATTACAAGTTATCATCTTCATCAATAGCAGAATGTGAGAAAAGAAAATAATGTTCTCAAAGCTTTCAAAGTTCGGCCATGGTTGTTCATGCATGTAAGTCCATTTCGTCTCGTTTTTAATAATTTTTACGTTTTTGATATCGTTGCTTTGTGTTCTAGTTAGCCCTACCTTCAATTTCAAAATTGTTAAAGTATTTGGATGATGCCATTGCTGAATATTTGAGTATCTTGATGTTTAATGATAGAAAATAAATCTTTGATGGTAGATTATTGAGTTTCGTTAAGTGAATTTTAGCAAAAATGTCAATTTTGGACTAAATTGTGAAATATAATAAATTTTGTGGTAAAAGTGTGAATAAATGAAAAATATGGGCTGATATGAGCATGTATGAAATTCGGATAGCTTGGGCTATGATGAAATTGACTAAATTTTCATTTTACGAGCTTAGGGACTAATTTGTAAAAAGGTCAAAAGTGTAGGGTTAAATAGTAATTTTACCAAAATATGAAATTGAGTTAAAATGAATAGAATATGAATTGAAATAGCTGAATTTGATTGATTAGATCAAGTTAAGCCTTGTACGAGTCTATATCGAAGGAAAAATCGAGTTTTAGACTAGTCGATCCATTTCAACGTTTTGATGATCGAGGTAAGTTCGTATGTATTAGGCATTGTTAAATTTATGCTTTTAATGCTTGATATTGTATAAATTGTCTATACATAATTATTGTTATGATTAACGACTTATCGGCTAAAATGGCACTTAGTGTGCAGTTGGAAATAGCTTCAGCTAAAAGTGGCACTTGGTGTGCAATTCGAGATAGCTTCGGCTATCTATATATAAATGGCACTTAGTGTGCAAAGTATCGAGAATGGCACTTAGTGTGAAAAGTATCGAGAATGGAACTTAGCGTGTGAGGTATCGAGTATGGTACATAGTGTGCTAGACATCGAAGATGGAACAACATTATGTATATGTATGAAATGGTAAGGATCGGTACAGGTATGTACAGAAACTCAACTGAATATGAAATCCATGAATGGGAAGTCCATGAGCATTGTGAAATGATGTTGTGTTAATTTGGTGAATAATGATATATGTTTATAAATGTATGGATTTCTAATTGAAAGAAAGGAAGGTGTGGTAAATTTAGTTATTATCATTTTCTTACTAAAACAGTTTTGGACAGCAGCAGTAGTCGAAATTTGAAAATACACCAAAAATATTAGAAAGTGAGTTAGAGATTGAATAAAATATGTAATTGAATCTTATTGAGTCTAGTCTCTTATAAAAGAAATGGTGTAAGCAAAAGAATTTCATATTATGAGATATTTGAAGTTGTGTGAGACAGAAACAAAACAAATTCGAAATCCCCTGCTCTGAATTTCGAAAATCATTAAACATTGTACAAAAATATTTGTGGGTTATAATTTATATACCTATAATTCTTAATTAGTCTATTTTTATAAAAAAAATAGACGGGAACATCATCCAAATCCCATACTATGAGATAATTAATTTTTAGTGAAGAAAGGTCGAAGCTGTCGGGCAGCGAAATAGGGGTGATTTTAAAGAATAAACTGTACTTATTGGCTAAACCAAAAATTCTGAAAATTTTATGGTAATAATATATGTGAGTCTAATTTCAAGGAAAATTAGCAGAACTTAATTTGGATTTCCTTAGCTCCAGATATAAATAAATTAGTGACTATGACTTGAGAAAACAGCTTGACCTAAACATAAGTAAAAATGCAAATATGGTTGTATTACCTTGAGAAGCAAGTTAATAAATTGCTTATTATTTTCATATGAAATTACTAAGCTTTATAGCTTACTCCCCTTCCTTTTCATCTCTTATAGGTTTATTTAGCTAGCTCGGGTTGGAGATCACCAGAGATTCAATCATACTATCAAGCTACCATTTTGGGTATAAGTATTCAAATACTTAAGTCTATGGCATGTATAGGGACTTTATCTTTTGTAATTATGTCATTACTAATGTGGCCAAATGTGTTGGCCTATAATGGTTATAGTTCAATTTGTGTATAGCCATGAATGGTGGCTTATGTTGATTATATGATTATGCATGTGCCTATGTCATGAAGATGAGGCTTGTGATTGTGTGTATGTAATGAGTTATATTGTTGGTGGTGAATGCTTGATGGTTTTATTGAGATGAGATGCTGTGTTGATAAATAAGGCTTAAATGTGTGATATGGGAGTAATCTTATAAACTTTGATGCATGAGAATTAGTAAATTTGACCTTGACTAAGCATGATGTTTTAAGTATGTAAAATATGATATGAGGTTACCATGATCTTGTATTGTTTGTTGATGATTGAATGTTCAAATGTGCCATGTTGATGGTTAATAAAAGTAAGCATGTGAGTTTGTTATTGAGGGTGGCAATTGGCTTGGAAAATAGCCTAAAAATTTTCCACACGGGCGGCGTGTCCCCTGCATTATGTACTTTAGTTTTGAATTGGTCACACGGTTGTGACACAGCCATGTGTCTCAGCTGTGTGAGGGACACGGCCTGGAGGTACGGGCGTGTGCCTTGGCCGTGTGCCCTTTATTTTTGTGATAATGTCATAAATAGAGAGTTACATGGGCTGAGGACACGGGCGTATCCCGAGCCACACGGGCGTGTGACCCTGTTTCATGATGAAATTTTCTAAGTTTTCTAAAAGTTTCCAAAGTTCTCGGTTTAGTCCCGAACCACCCCCGATGTATGTTTTCAGCCTCGTAGGCCCGTATAAAGGATGTTATGATTGTGTATGAAAAGTTTTAATTTAGATGAAATTTTATTACCTGGTTTTGTATGAATGTTTTGATGTAAGTCTGGTAATGCCTCGAACCCTGTTCTGACGTTGGATACAGGTATGGGGTGTTACAATATTAGCCCTTTCGAGCTTCCCGTATATGGTTCTTGTGAGCTTCCCACTATAGCTCTTCGGAGCGTCCCGATAGGTTGTGATCCTACATGTGTTGTAGACACACCTTAGCTCTTATAAGCTTCTCGATTATATAGCTCTTCGTAAGCTTCCCAATTAAAGGCTCTTTGTGAGCTTTCCAATATGGCTCGCTTGAACTTCCAGATAAATGGCTATCCGGAGCTTCCAGTTGATAGCTCTTCAGAGCTACCCGTTATTGGCTCACATGAGTTTCTCGATTATAGCTATCAAAAGCTTCCTGTTAAACATCCCAGATAAGCTTCCTATTACATTGCTCACATGAGCTTCCTGTTAAATGCTCGAAAGAGTGCTTCCCGATTATGTGCTTTAATAAGTACCCCCAAATATGAATTGATAGATCACTATTTGGTAAACCTTGAGTGTACAACTTGAGTATCCATCGATATTTCAATAATTCGACGGAAAAAATTCTTGATGTGAGAAAATATGAGATTTAAAATAATTATATCTTGAATATCCCTGAAATACCTAGAAATTGTTGCATGATTAGATTTTCTTTGATTTCACGATAATCATGTGAATTTTATGACTAACTTGTTTGATAAAAGCATGTGTTTAGGCAATTGGCCAAAATGTTTTGGATGCGTGTATGTATACTTACATTGAATGAACATGATTGGTAAGTTAAATTCTTGTTATACGAACTTACTAAGCATTAAATGCTTACTCTATTTATTTCATATGTTTTACCCAGAAGCTCGTAAAGGTTGGAATGGGTCGGAGCAGGATCACACTATCCTTCAGTCCAATTTGGTATAATTAGCAAAACTACTTTTGGTATAATGGCATGTATAGGCTAAGATTGACCAAATGATGAAATGTTTTGGTTGTAAATAACCATTAGAATGGCTAGTGATGACATATTTTGTATATATATATATGATATTGTATTATGTTGATATGAGTATGCATAAAGTGGTATAATAGGTACAAGCATATTTAAATGAATGTTTGATCAAAAAGGTAAGATGGATACTTGAACATATGTAGTAGTATATCATGCATAAGATTGGTTTTGGCTTGGTTTTAATGTCTTGGATTGGTTTTTGTACATGTGTTGGAACATTTATTTAGGTGGAAAACAAGTTTGGGTGACAAATAAGGCTTAGAAATAGTCTTATTTTATCCACACGGGCAGAGACATGGACTTGTGTCTCAGCCGTGTGTGACACATGGTTATGCGCACGAGTGTGTGATTTGGTCGTGTGTCCTCTGCATTTTAAAAATTGTGAAACAGAATGCTCAGAATTGGTCACACATGCAGAGACATGGGCGTGTGTCTCAACCGTATGAGACACACGACCCAACACACAAGCATGTGTCTTGGTCGTGTAAAACCTGCACTTAATTTTCGAAAATTAAATTTACCACACGGCCTAGCACACTAGCTTGTGGCTGGCCTTGTGACTCAAGTCAGAAAGTTACACGAGTACGAACACAGGCTAGAATATGGTCGTGTGTCTCACATTGAATGCCTACACAGCTTGAAACTTGGGTGTGTGTCCCCTGCACCTAAGAAAAATTTTGAAATTTTGTGAAAAATTCTCTGAGTTCCCGATTTAGTCCCGACTTGTTTCTAAAGCACAAATTGGGTCTCGAGAGCTCATTCAAAGGACATTATGATTAAATATGATTGTTTTTTTATATAAACAGTAATTGACATGAATTAATAGAAATTATTCTGTAAACTCTGATAATGCTCCTTAACCCTGTTCCGGTGACGGATATGGGTTAGGGGTGTTACAAGACTCCTCCCAACATTTTCTAGCCTCAACTTGAATGGCCGGAGGGCATTTATTATCAAGTTCTATCTTTAGTTTCTCACAGGTTAAGACAATCATCAGGTTTCTTTTCCATTCCTTATAGTTATTTATGTTCAATTTGTTCTCAATGAGTATATTTAATAAGGGAGTAGGTTCTATTTTCGAACTAAAAATAAAATATTTATTCATTAGTTTCGTTTTATTAAGCAAATAGTTTGAAAATATGTTGCAACTTATGATATGCGTTAAGATGATACATGCGTCTTACATTAGACCTTGAAAATATCTGCAAGCTGTTGCAACGAAAATTCTTACACCCATTGAATTAAGTAATCATGAGGTAATATTAATCAACTAGTAAGAACATGGAGTTTCATCCAGTTAGTACATGAACCTAATTCCTGAGGTTCACACATACTAATAATCATTTAACATTTGGCCATTGTTCTAACTTAAGTAGAGCTTCGTGAAAAATTACTTAACTAGAAAATCTTAAGTGTATAACCATCACATCAACACCTATCAGATCATGTACCACAAATGAGTCATCGTGGGACAATCTCACCGAGTAACATGCTGTGACTAGTTATCCTCTTTGAAGAAAAAAATTTATTCTTATATTTCATGATAATACCTATAACAGGATCAACCAACTATCATATTATTACAAGATAGTTCTTCTTACTTTCAAAAAATCTTCTCAGTGAGATCCACATGAAAATCCTACCGTTGGGTAGTTAAATTATCATGTCATCACAAGAGACCATTAATGGAGGCTATAGGTTTTATTTAGGGACCTTCTCCAACTCAATCTATTAAAAACATGAAAGGTTTTTTAATATTTGGTTTCAATCATAAATGATCAATATATGCATGACAAGTACATATAGCATTTCTTTCCTAAATTATATGGCATGCTTATTGTCGAAACCATTTTTTGAAAGAATAGGGGTCGACTTTGGTTTTGAAAATGAAAAAAAACATGGGAGTCACCACCAATCCTTTTTATTTAGGTGTGATCGGATCACCTAGAAATTTAGTCGTTTCTATAAAATATTTCGATTTATTAAAACAAATGATTTTGGTCTAGAAAATTGAGAAAACGGATCCGGGAGTTGGTTACGTGAGAGGAAGGATTAGCACCCTCGTCACGCCCAAAATTTGTACCTAATTGATTAATTAACGTTTTAATGTCGAAAGTTGAAAAGATTTTAAAATAAATTTAAAATACGATCCCTTCTCATGAATGCTAATTTTAAAAAGCTTGAATTACGTTGAAATGAGAATCAAAGACTTACTCGTACTGAGATAGTAAGGTGTCACATCCAGTAAGTTAGGACGCGACGTTTAAATCTTCGGGAGCAAGTTTGCCTTTAATCTTTATCGAAAGTCTGTGTATTTTGAAATCTAAAAGGATATTTGGCTTTTTAGGTTTAACAAGAAAATCGAAACCCAATAAGTTAGGGTACGATTTCTTGAATTCCTGAAACGCGAAATATTGCCTTACTTTGAATAAAGCGAATGCAACATTTAGCAATGTGTGTTTATTTTGTTTGGAATAAAATAAAATAATCCATATTGGATAAGCATGTTGAAGCTTAATACACAATGTGATTTAAACTAGCTAAAACAAAAACATAACATAGAGCATGGGATAATAAAATACAAATTAGATACAATGTTGATGAATGTCCACAATATGAAGATGTTAATAATGGCAATATTCACACGATGTATATTATTTTTTATACCAATCAATAATCAAAGACAAATGAAGTAAAATAGTATACGAAGAAAAAAGCAATTTAAAGTAAACAAGATAAAAAATTTAAAATAGATAACAAACGTAATAATTAAAATTTAAAACATGTAATACAAAAGAATGGTTCAAAATAAACAATATATGAAAAAGGTTTGACAAAAATAAAATATAAAATAATTCGAAATAAAATAATATGTGAAACTAATTAAAACAAATAATACACAAAGTAATAATAGAAGACCCTCTTAAAAAAACATATAAAAGAGCTTAAAATAAATAATAAGTAAAAGAGAAATTTAAAATAAATAATATACAAAAACAGTTTAAACAAATATATATAAATATAATCCAAAGTAACATGTATATATATAAGTTTTAAAATAAGGAATATGAAAAATATTTTAAACTAAGTAATATATAGAAAGTTCAAAGTGAACAACAATAAAAGAAATTTAAAAAACAATTAACACCTGAATTAGTATAACTAAATAACACATAAGAAGTTTTAAAATACATGTTATATATACAAAATAACTTAAAATAGAAGATATAAAAGACTTCAAAATATATAATATGTATAAGAGTTTAAAATCAATAACGTATATAAAATTTAAAATGAATAATAATTAAAAATATGTAAAACTTAGAATACATAATAAAATCATTTAAAATAAACAATTGAACAATTTAAAAAATATTTAACAGATAAAACCATTTAAGAATAATGTATATGAAAAATGAATAAATAAAGGAAAATAAAAAAGGGATTAAATTGGAACATAAATAAAATTAGAGGTGAAAACTGTAACAAAATAAAAGATGGGGGTAATAATAAAAATGCGCAAGGTTTGAGGATTAAATGGGCAAAAAGCCCAACCTCCGGACACGTGTCCGATTGCAGCGCACCAATGGGTCAGGGGGCCCGATCAAAAAATAGGCAAAATCTTGTGGTCAAGTTCAAAAATAAAAGAAAAATAAAAAGAGGATTAAATTAAAACAATAAAAAACACAGAAGGACTGCGGGCATAAATAGCCCAATTAGTGAAAATGCGTGGATCCCCCCTGAAGCGGGTCGGGTCGCGCGCGGGTCACCCTAAACGGTACCTTTTTGGCGCAGGTGACCCTGGTGCAAAACGGCACTGTTTACCCCTGTATAAAAACTATTTTTTTCTTAAAATTTCATTCTGCTGTATTTAAAAAAAAAAAACTTTTAAGCCCCCCCTTTCTCCTTTTTTCCCTTTTGCTAGGGTTTTGAAAACCCATCATAGCACCGTCGCCGAACCACCTTGGCTCCACCGTGGACGGTGGTCGGAGCCACGCCAAGATCAGATTCGAGTAAGCTTCTCTTTTATTTTTTTGTTTAAAATTGATTTATAATAAAAATAAATAGATAAATCACAAATAAAAAATAAACGAAATGAACAAGAGAAACGGATATCAAAATCAACCTTTTTCTTCTGTATTTTTGCTTTTTGATTCTCTAATATTCGTGTGTAATACAATCTTTTTTTATATATTCCAAAAAAAAACCCTTGAAAATACAATCGGTTCCCCCTCTTATAGCCGAATAATCTCTATTTATTTATATTTTGCTACTATTTCCTACTTGTTGCTTTCTGTTTCTTTTCTGCTTTGCGTGTTTCTTTGCCCTGTTTTTTGTTCTTTTTCGGCTTCTTTGCAGATCTGTGCAAGGTCAATGAAGTAGAGATCTTGCTATTTCGGTGCAAGGTGGCCTAGGGTGCCATGCCTTGAGGCGAGGATCCTCGGGATGAGGCGCCAGCAAAGTGACCGAGGGAGGGGTACGGCGCACATAGGGCTAGGGTTTTTTGCTTAGCTGATGGGATGTTTAGGTTGTGGGCTATAGGGTTGGGCTTAGGTTTTTTATTTTGGGTTTTAAATTTGGGTTTGTAAGTTGGGGTTGTAATATTTAGAGTGTTAATATTGGACTTTTATTTGGTTTTTTTTTTTTTAATTTGGGTTTATAACAGGCAGAGCAAATTGGGCATGTTACACTTTTTATACATAAACATGAACATACATTTTTAGTCAAATAAAGATCATCATGCTATCACATATAAGAACATAAAATTTAAATGATCCTAAAAAGTAAAATTTCCATGATTTCATTCTATAAGAATAATAAAATTAAAAAATCCAACCCAAAATAGACTTTGGATCTTCTTTTTTCCACCATGGACTTTTGTTGCGGCACTGATTCACACCACTATTGTTATTGTTTTTCTGTAAACGACCACCGCAATTGAACTTTTCCATCGATCATCACCACCGGACTACCAATAGCCTCTTATTGTAGAACCATTGTCGGTCTTTTTCCAATTTGGCTAGGTCGGGTTTGCATTGTCCTGGTTAACCTAGATGCATCTCAGTTCTCCAGGTTTCATTGAAAAATATAGGTCACATAGATCCTATGTTCATTTCAGACTCTTATAATTTATTCTAAAATAGTAAAATTAAAATCTTGCATCGAGATGATAATCCATGATCTAATTGTACATATTCAAAAATTAATAATCATTACATTTAATTTTCTAGAAATCACAACTTTTGTAAAATTACTTTATCATAAATAATAATAAAATAATAACATACATTCATTTGCATACATTCCCCTAAACATGCATATAATTACAAGAATGTCACATCTTATCAAAATAAATCACACATGAAGAAGAGAGAAAATTTCAGTATTGATTTATATTAAAAACATAGCACAACCTGACTCTAATATCAATTGTTGAAAAATCTAGTTTGAAAACGGTTTTCTTGCACAGCGGAAAATTAAACTTTTGAAAATAAAATAGCTTTGTGATATTTACAGCAATAAACTTTACTCGAAATTGCACCTGTGTTTTCGACTAGAGAAATCCTTGTCACTCTTGGCTTTCAATTGAACGCCCTTCTCCGCTGTTCTCATACCACGAACTGCTTTGAGTGTAGGGCTCGAATGAATTCGAATCAAACATAGAATAAAAAATTAGTTACTTTACTTCCAACGGGAATGCAAATTCTCTTCAATATAAACGGATAGAATTGTTATTCTAGAAAATAGAATTTATACTTAGAAAATAAATTCTCGCTATTTTCAAGCAGAATAATAATATCTCAAAGTTAACCTTACTGATAAAAATAAATTCTCACTAATTTCGAGCAGAATAACAATAAACTCTCACCGACTTGGCATCATCTTTAGTTGAAATTAAAGGGCTGAATGTATGAAAACCTAAAACTTTTCTTCTTTTCTTTTCTTTAGTTCGACGGTTGAAGAAGAAGATAATAGAATTTCCTTTTTATCTTTCATTCCACTTTGTTTCCTATTTATATACCGATTAGCTTTTAAATTAATCTTAGTTAACATAATTAATTAAGTTTTATTTAATTAATTTCTACTTACTTAAATTAAAAGACATACATCATTTCCGTCAACTAACACTTATTAAACCATTTTAGTCCTTTAAATAATTCTTATCTAAGTCCCCAAACATTTTTTTAATTAAAAATCTATAGCGATTAAACTTTTATAATTTAGTCCTTGGGCCTTAATTAACTATAATTTCAGCTAATTTCACTAACCAAATTTCAATTCATTCATACACTAACTCCGTAAATATCTCTATTTTTCAACTCAATTTACAAAAACGAGATTCCAAAATTATATTTTTTGACACACTAAAAACCAAGTCATTACAGATAATTTCATTTTCCTCCCGGCGAAAGATTTCGAGTGTTGTGTTGAAAAAGATACTTTTAGTACTTACAAGACTGCTTCAAGGGAAGCTATCAATTATATTAAATTCGGGATTATGTTCAACCCTAATACAAAGCTCTCTAACAAGAATAATGCTATGTCGATCTTGGGCGTTGATCACATTTATTTTGTCTCTATTTATGAGTTTATTTTGTTTTATCTGTCTCATAATGATGTTAACATTTGTGATCGTGTTGTAATAATTTTTTGGAGTTTATAGTTCTATAGGATCCTTGTTACTTGGAAAAATACTGATGTAGTAACTTTTAAATAATTAGTTTTGCAGATCATTGACTGCAGGATTGAGGCGATGCTCGTCGAACTTTTCAGCATCTGCAACATCGAACTTCTCTATCATTTGCAACTAACATTTATTGGAGGCAACTGATAGCTTCATAGGTAAAATGTAATACTGGTGGAGCAGTACTATTGAAGAGTAATGTGTCAACTTATGTAATACTGTGTTACATGATCATACGGTTAAATTTTTCAAGGGTCTGACTAGCTTCTACAACGCCATTTAGAAGCCTCACATGATCGAACTTATGGCTCTAAGAGAAGCTCTTTCATGGCTTAAGAAATTAAATGTTGAAAAAGTGATCTTGGAGTCTGATTATAAAGATACCTTGGGTATGAACCTTTCTAAGTTCTAGACTTTAATCCATAATTGTGGTATGCTAAAAAGTCATTTTAGTAATTTGTCTTTCCTCTGAACACGTCGAAATGCTAATAAAACGATTCATTTACTAACAATGGTAGCTTTATTACGAGCAAGTTTCTTCCCCTGCAGACTACTTTTTATTTAAGATGTTTTAGATTTTGATGCTTCTAATCTTGGTTCCATTCTGGGAGGTTTAGGAGCATGTGTATTGAGAAAAAAAAATTCAATATATAATTAAACCATTGGAATTAATTAACTTGTAAAAAATCAAAAAAATAATTCAAAATTTTTTATTTCAATTTTAACCTCAAATATAGTAGCATCCTATATATACAATATTTTAAAAAATGATGGTGAAAATAATTTATTCTTCACTCTTATATACTTATAAATAAAACATAATTAGTATCAAAGCCAACACATTAAACTATAAAATATTCATATAAGATGAAAATTTACATAAACATATTTGCATTCTACAACAAAGATTGTTTACAAAAACCAGACGCATCCGCATAAGAACAAAAATCAAAGCAACAACTAAAGCAAAAAATATATATATATATATAATATATATAAACAACATTAATTATTTTAAATTATGATATAAATAAATAAATAATTACCTAACAGATATATTTATTACATAAGAAAACAAATGATGGCTCAGTTAAAATAGCAACACAGAAGCCTTTTGATAGTTGGGCTACATATAAATCTGATAAACCAGGCTCGAAAACATAATAGATTTGAGCTAAATCTGAGTAGATTTTTTTATCTTGTTGGCTATGGTTGTCGAGGCTACATTTAACATCTGATTAAAAATATTTTAATTTTCTGGCAATGGGGTTCGAACCCATGCGTATTTAATATACTCTCGGGCAAACCAGCTTGATGCATAATGGTTAAAAAAATTATTATATTTAAAACTGGACAAAACATCTCGCGAGCTTCTACCATTGACGGCCATTAAACTAACGAATGCTAATATCCTCCGCCGAGTTATTATTTATTTGGGTTAAATTATAAATTAAAAGGTATAAATTTAAAATATATTTTAAGCGAATTTTTTTGAATTGGATCAATAATCAAATTTGTCAAGCTACTAATTCGTATGGTTGGATTAATAAAATCATTAAAAAGATTTAAAATAAAAATTTACTTAAATTAATTTTTTTAGTTTGGTTCAACAGGTTCGTATTGATTCATAGATCAATCAGTCTAATGCATATCTCCAAGTTGATAACCCAATCAATTCTCAGTCCGGTCAACCAATTCCAATCAAACAACTATGGCTCTAAGTATCTACACTTCGTTCATTTGAAATTTAGTCCTTCTATTTTTATTTTTAAGAATTTAATCCCTCCACTTTTTTTATTTAAAAGTCCTCTTTTAAATTATATATAACCACGTAACATTTTAATTAAAAATTTAATGATGGTAACTATTTAAGCTAATTAATAACATTATAAAAATATAGAGACAATTAGAAAATAGAGTATAAAGATTAAATTCTAAATTTTAAATTTAAGCATTTTAGAAGGATCAGAATTGAAACTTAACCATTTTTATAAAATGGAAAAAAGAAAACAAGCATGATAGGTGTGGGCCACGTGTAGGCATGTAGGTATATAGATTTGAGTAAACTACTAAAATAGTCACTTTTATCTGCTTCAGGTTACAATTTAGTCATTTATGTTTGAAATGTTACGTTTTAGTCACTTATATTATTGTGTTGTAACATTTTAGTCACTGAATCGTTAATTGTCGTTAACGGTGTAACGGTAAGTTGATGTGGCACATTAAATCATCATTTCAAACGAAAATTTTAGGTTAAATTATACATTTGGTCTCTATATTTTTTCGTTTTGAGCAATTTAATTAATTTTTTATGTTCTTTTAACCTTCCTTTTCTTTTCTTTATTTTATATTATCTTCTGCTTCTCCTCTGTTTTCCTCTCTTCTCCATTTCTTTTAACGTAGTTTTCCTATGTTTTCCATTTGTTAAAACATCCGTTCCAAGGGTTTTCGTAACCTGGTTGATGGTGAAGAGGTTGAGTACGTTGTCGACTCTTCTGAAGGTCGCCCCAAGGCTATTTAGGTTGTTGGGCCCAACGACAACACTGCTTGTGGCTCCTCTAGATTAGGACGCAGCAACAACGGCGAATCTGGTGGTTATGGTGAAGAGGGAAGGAGAGGCGGTTATGGTGGAGGTGCTAGTGCTGGCGGTGGATGTTATAAGTGTGGTGAGATGGGCCATTTAGCACGAGACTATGGATAGGGTGGTAGTGGAGGCAGATATGGCGACGATGCTTATTACAACTGTGGAGACTTTGGGCATTTCGTTAGGGAGTGTCCCAACAGTGGTCACTAATTTTGATGAAAGGTTTAAATGTGTCATTCACATTTCTCCAATCCATCCTTTTTTTTTCCTTTTTCGCTGTTGTTTCTGTCGATTTTGTTATTATCGTATGATTTTTTTTATGTTTTCTTTTCCCAGTTTATGCAAAATGATTCCTCTTAGTCAGTTTGTTTTGATTTTGAAGTTGGCAAATGGTTGTAATGAGTGCTTTCGTAATAGTCTTACAATGAGGGTGGACATTAGTATCGATGGAAAAACAACAATGAAGAAGAAAATGATGTTAAAACTCACTGTCATCAAGTGTTTAAATAGATATCATATAAAGAAAAAGAAAAAACCAATTTGTTCACAAAAATAAAAGTATTGCAACTAGTTTTAACAAATGGAAAATATAGAAAAACTATGTTAAGAGAAATGGAGAAGGGAGGGAAACAAAGGGAAAAGCGGAAGAGAATAGAAAATAAAGAAGAAAAAAGGAAAGAATTAAATTGTTCAAACTGAAAAAATATAGTGACCAATTATATAATTTAACCTAAAATTTTCATTTGAAATGATGATTTAACGTGTCACGTCAGCTTATTGTTATACCGTTAACGGCAATTAGCAACTCAATGACTAAAATGTTACAACATGATAATGTAAGTGACTAAAACATAATATTCCAAACATAAGTGACTAAAACATAATACGAGACAAACAAAAGTGACTATTTTAAAATTTACCCTAAAATTTTAAGATCTAAAATTGAAATTATACCATTATTTAAAAAAAAATTGAACGTGTGCTGATAGAACGAATGCTTTGGGCGCTACTTTTTTATACAGTGTGTAGATTACACCATCGATTGTAGATTTTTTCTTAGAATCCGTCACATATTGGCATTAGGGTTAATGGAAAACTTTATTCCTATACTTTATTAAATCTTCAAGTGTAGCAATATGTCCAATGTGGTTTAAATTTGTTATTTCGTATGAGTTAATTTCTGACTTATGACTCACTTAAGTAATGAGGGACTTGAGATTAAATAACCTTTAAGGGTTTTTTAATATAAAAAAAATTAAAAATGTTTTATAACCTTAAACTTCACATTTTCTGAATCAAACAAAAAAATAAATCGAAATCAAAAGAAATACAACAACCCAAATGTTGTAGGATCTTTTAATAGTCTTCAAGGTTTTGAATTTGATAGACGAATTGATAAAAAGCAACCCAAGTTTAATCGTAAGTAGGGAAGAAAATATTATAGCAATATATTTTACTAATCAAAATTGGGGGAAAAAAACCAAGAAAAACCGACTGATCTTCTTCAAAATTTTCATCTAAGCTCATATTTTTTAATTTCATTTCCATTTCAAATCCAAAATCCAATCTCATCTCATCTCTTTTTATTTCTCTTCCAAACTTAGAAAATAAAATCTCAAACTCAAAAAAAGTAAAATTCATTGCTTGCTTAGAGACAAATACAAAGACCAAAAGATAAATTAATCAGTTATTAACTCAAATCAATTCGAAAAAATTTCAAATCGAGTTAGGATAATAAAACAAGACTCGTCAACTCAATTGACTCAAATTTTTTTACTCGATTCGACTTAATTCGATTGAACGCTCACCCTAAGAAAGAAAACAAAAAAAATACATTAATGTTTTAATTTAATTTCTTTAATATTCTGAATCTTTTTATATTTTTAATTAAAAAATTAAAAGAAATATTGATACGTTGTGAACTAACTAAAAATCTTATGAAGGCAAGTGCACCTATCAATTAATAGTATAGCTACGGTGAGCAAAGATATCGTTCCCATGAAGACAAAAAATACTAGTAATTATTGTCTTTCTATTATTTAACCAAATAATTGGAGCGGTTGATTAAAAACTATAATTAATTAAATTAATTAACTAACGAACACGACAAAGAATAATCAAGAAAATAATCGAATAATAACCAAGAAGTGAAACAATACCCAGGAAAGAATTCACCTATATTTCATCTGTCATTATCAATCTAAATTATTTAATTTCTTTTGCTTAGTAACTTGATTTGTAGAAATCTCTAAATTATGGTAATATCTCTTTCGAGAGTAAGACCAACTGACCCTTGGTTGTTTAATTAAAAAAAATTTCTAATTAAAACCTCTATTATCACATTAACTCGTGTTATGGATTTCCCTATTAGATTTGACTCTAATCTAGTATATTTATGTCATCATATTTCTAGAATTGCATGCAACTCTATTCAATTACGCAAGATCTACTCTTAAACAGGGTCTATTTCTCCTCTAATTTAAGCACATCAAACATGGATCAATAATCTAGAAATATCAAATCAAGAATTAATCACACATAATTGAGAACAAGATCTAAGTCTTTATTAAGTAAAATAAAAATCAAAAGACAAAATTCATCATAGGGTTTATCTCTCCTAGGTATTTAGAAAATTAGTTCATGCTTGAAAATAGAAACATCCAAAATATAGTATAACCACAAGAAACAAAGAAACTCATGATAATCTCCTAAGAAATCAAATGTGAATCTTTAATTTTGACGAAAATTTACTTCAGAATTGGCTTCAATGGTGTTTTTCGAGTTGTTTTCTTGAATATTCTATGATGGCTCCCTCTTATCTTCTTATTTTTGTCATCAAATATATGTATGTCTTAGAATGCTTGAAAAACCTAAAAAATACGGTTTCCCGCAATTTAGGGTGCAAATTCGTGAAATTGACGTGGCCTACCACATGGCTGTATGGCAGGATGTGTGGATCACATGGTCGTGTGTCCATGCCGTATGGAATGGGTTAGCCCATGTGGCTCCTGTAGTTTGCTCTGATTTTCTGATTTTCACCCCTTTTGCTCCCAAATGTTCTATTAAGCATAAAAACATGAATTTAAAGGATTAAGAGTATAAAATTCATAATTAACATTGAATAATCACCCAAAACGTATTAAAAATGAGGTTAAAACATGTTACTTTTAACACTTATCAAATATCCCCACACTTAAGCGTTTGTTTGTCTTCAAGCAAAATTCTCAACCCACATTCAAGGTAGTTTCCTTCAATTTATTGTTTTCACCGATAATGTCTTAGGATTATCTACAGATAAGCATGCATTGAAAATTTAAACTAAAATAACACTAAAGAATACAAGCAATCTAAATAGAAATTTTTTAAAGCACAAAGACATAGGCGTCTCCCCTATCTCAATAATTACATGAAATCCAAACTCAACAAGGATTAACACCCTCACTAAGATTCACTCAAAGTACTCAAAGTGTTTAAAGTTCAAGTAATGTGCACTCAATAGTCAAAGGAGAAATGTTATTGTCATATGCTTCCTTGAAAATCAAATCTCCACTACTATAAAATAAGATGACACACCAATTAAGAGGTCTTTACAAGGTTGTAATTGGGCTTACGTTAAGGGTATGGAAAAGGTCAGAAAAGTTGGTTACAATCAAGAATCAAGTTGATAAGTTACAACTAGAAAAAAAAAATTAGTTGTTGAAAAGAATTTACATCAACAAGAAATAAAGAATAAAAACAAGTTTTTCAATAGAATATGAAACTAAAGATTCAAGCTCAATCAATTTTTCATGTATTTTTCTTTCCTTCTTTTTCTTTTTTTTTTTTATTTTTTAGTGAAGTAAAATTCAGCAATGTAAATGTTGAAACATAGTGAGGCAACTAACCAAATCAAATATAAAAAAAGGGAGTCAAATAAGAAAAATGATTTACAACATTAATTTGGGTTACGGGTTAACATTAGCAGGTTAGAAAAAAAATGTGTTAGGATCAACAGTGTTTACTAAGGGATAATACAACAAGTGAGTTGTTTAAATGTTAGGTTGGTTAAATCCTAAGTATTTTTATCATCTAAGTATATCAAATCAATAATGTGGTCTCGACATGTATAATCGAAGCAAGTTCTAGAATAACAAATCAAGTTCACATATTCACAACCAAAAATAAAATGAATACTAAATAAAATATATGCTCTATAGGCTCAAAAACACACAAAAAATTATGGTTTTAATTTCAATTTTGAAATTTCAAAATAATTCTTCAGTTCTGGGAGACAACCTATGTCACTCCCCAAAATTAGGCTTAGTAGTTTTGATGGTATTTTAAGGAATTAGCTTAAAATGTGTTCACTAATTCGAAGCATGGTAAACCAGAAATGTCTTCGTCTATGGCTTTTTTAAATGCAGAAAAGACCTTCAATCTTGAAAAGATGACTGTTTTGTAAAAGGGATTAAATTAACATTAGCTTTAAAGAAAATGTACCAAGTTTTAAATCAACACAATTCTTCCCCCATTTTCACCCTATTTTGACGATTAAAAAAAATGAGAGCATTCTTCACCTATTTGTGTCATCCTTTGAAATCCCAAATATCATTCATCTATTTTAATCTTTCAAACTCTAATCTTTTGATTTCTATCAAATCCCAAACACCAAATCCCTCCCAAATTCAAAGAGAAACACCAAAAACAACATTGATTTTACCATTGTTCAAACTTGTGGGTTTTTCAAGTTTTCAATCAAACATTCTTTTTTCTCTCAAAAAAAGTAATGTTTCATTTTCCTATTTGTTTTTGATGATATCTAGCCTTTTAAATTGCGTTTTTATTTATTAAATCGATAGTTTTGAATAAATGCCGAAAATTGAGTCGTTAATGGTGAAACTCAAGATTTTGAATGAAAACGATGTTTCAAAGTGTTTTTAAAATTTTTTTTATGTGATTAAAAGGTTTCTAAACTTTCCCTAAATTTTTGTTAGAGAATTCTAAAGTTTCATTGAATTTCTGTGAAAACTACCATTGTACGTCGAAATTTTGGAACCATGAATTTGTGTAGTTTTGTAAAGTTTGAAGGTTGGGAATGATTCTTAGATATATAATTAGGTGATTGGAATAAGTTTTATGCAATGGGAATGAGTAGGTGTCGTGATTTTTGCATTTCGGCTAAGCTAGTCAAATCTTCAATTTCATGAGGAACTAGCTTACGCTTGTGTTTTTGGTTGATTTAGGTGGGTCCATGGTTGAATTTTAAGTGTGTTTATTGTGTGATTTTTTTTTGGTGAAGCTTCGAAATCGTTTGGACCATTTTCGAGGAAAATGAAAGGCAAGGAAAAGCTAATTTAGGCTTTCAGCGATTAGGCTAAAGCGCGAACGGTGAGTGTTTGGCATCGCTGTTAATAGACACTATCATAGTATTTATTAGGAGCTTAGGAGTAGCCTAAACCCTCACTCTAAGTTTCGAGTGTAAGGTTTCTTATACATATCATTTAAATTGTGAAATACGTGATTATGTTGCGGTTTGGGTATTGAGATGTGATAATGTGACATGTGACATATGCTTGTAATGGTGATTGTGAATGTGTTAATTGTGATTATGTTATACATGTCGAATGATAGTGATGATGTTGTGCTTTTAATGTGAATATGCAGTGAAAGTGTACAGAA
Source organism: Gossypium hirsutum (assembly GCF_007990345.1). Taxonomy (NCBI): domain Eukaryota; kingdom Viridiplantae; phylum Streptophyta; class Magnoliopsida; order Malvales; family Malvaceae; genus Gossypium; species Gossypium hirsutum. Next base: position 75,313,129 of record NC_053431.1, on the reverse strand, counting down.
AATGGTAAGTAAATATGTGTATAATTGAGAATATTTTGGTCTTGTGATCTTTGAGACCTCTGGATATAGTTAGTATGTCATAGGATTTGTGAGTACTCACCCTTGTATTGTGTTATTGGGGCATTAAGGCTCGAGACAGATTTGGAGAGATAAGGGTATGTGAGTGTGACTCTATTCACTAGGACATGTTGGTGTGTTAGAGAGTGTTAGCTAAATGCTACGCTTTTGACATATGTTCGAATCATTGAATCATTGCTGTGTTGGAGATCTGTGTATTTGATGTGTGGTGATAGAGCCCACTTTTATGTTTTATAGCCTCAAGTGTCAATTTATCATTAAATAATATTACGACATGTGATGTATGCATAAACAGGTGATTAATATGTTAGATGAGTTGGTAAGCGTTACATGAATGCTTTTAGTATGTCATCATAGTAAATGGTGTATGTAATTATACTTTGGTCGTTTTCATTAACGTGTGAATTAATGTTTATTTGGTTGTTTTTCCGATCATTCAATAAGCTTGTTAAAGCTCACCCACTCTTTTTAAACCTTTGCAAATAGTTAGTGTTGCGGTGTGAGCGATGCAAAAATACCAAAGAAGTGATCCAAGTTAGACTTAGTAATTGAGTAGGTGATTTTATAGTTATTATTTTGAACTGTGGGAATAAGACAATGTGGTAGATTTGTTGGTTGATTATTGCCATGATGTTTGAGATGATTGCTTGATTTTATTACTCATAGAATTTATGGACGTTTGATATTAGTTCATTAGTTTGCTTAGCTTAAATTAATGATGATGCATTGAATTGCAAATATGGTTGTGTTGTTAAACAATAGTGAGGTTTTATAAACTTGTTGAAGTGGTATATGTCTGATTGAGTTAATTGCCCTATTTTGGTGTTATTTTTGCTATTTTGTGTAGAGGTATCGATAATCATGTATTTAGTATCGATACCTCCATATTATTTTGTATGTGTAAGAAGTCAGTAGCTCATTTTGGTATCGATACCAATTCTTGAGTATCAAAACTCGAGGTAAAAATATAGATACTTTTTGAATTGTATCGATAATTTTATGGGTTCTAATTTTTACAAAGAAATAGAATATTAAAAAGGTACGGATTTTCTAAACGGTATCAATACTAATATGAGAAATATCAGTACCTGCAAATGTGTACCGATACCTACATGATTTTTTTGGAATTTTTTTAAATGGTCTTTAAGCATGCTTTTAAATTATTATAAGGTCGATTAATGTATGTTTAGTAAGTTTTAACCTTATATAGGGTAGATTAGAGTTAAACCTCCTATAGTTATTTGATTATAATGTTAATCACATTACAATGAGATGTATTATGGTTTGTTGATAATGAGATAGTGGTGTAGCGTCCTGTCACTCGGGCTCAGCAACTGAGCTGAGTTTAGAGTGTTACATTTGGTAGTATCAGAACTTAGATTAACTAACACTCGGGCCTAATTTATTGATGTACGGATTGGGTTTACACAACCCATGTGGCTAAATTTCTTTGAATACTTGAATTGTTTGAGTTATCTCTGATTGAATTGCATGAATTTGTTTGGAATTGGGTAGGAATGAGAACATATTGAATTTATTCTAAAGTTTTCTTGTAGGAATGTGACTTGGATCATTTCCCCACCACTCACATCTTTGTTTGTTTGTGTATGTTAGATTATTAAATTCGATATGCCTTGTAAAAATGTGAATGTAAATGTGAACACTCAAGAGGATGATACATCCTCTGCACCTCTTGTGCCACATAGAGTGAACATACCTAATAAGGGTGTTGGCCCTCTGATGAAGGCTATGATTGGAGCGTTTCAGAGGATTGTTGGTGCTAACCCTACTCCTACACCTACCAAACCTGTACTGTAATACCCCTACCCGTATTCATTGCCGGAATAGGGTACGAGGCATTACCGGAGTTTATGAATTAAATATTTTTTTATTCAATATAGCCCCTTTATAAATATCTAACTTTCCCTGCAATATTAAATCGAGACCAATCCACATCAACCAAATCAATTCAACATATTTTTATGATAGATTCATGCATTTATATAAGATAACGTCATCACATATCTATAACCAGGTTTGTTAACCATACTAATGGGTAACTTTACATTCATTTCACGTTAACATTTACTTTGTTAGCTTATACATGCCATTGATTTCCAAAATAAAATTTCTTTATATACCGAAATCCTGAGGTTGACAGTGTGATGTGTGACAGCCCAAAATTAACCCTAGACGGGAAGTGGTTTCGGGACTGCTAAACCGAGTCACCGAAAGGTTTGAATGTGATGTTTATTGTCTAGAATATGTAATCATGAATGTGTGAAAATTTCAAGCTTCGATTTAGTCGATTGCATGTGAATTTAGTCAATAGGACTTATATGAGAAAATTTTAAAATGTGATAGGTCAATGCATGAGGACCTATTAGTGCATGTGGAAGAAAAAGGGGACTTGCATGTCAAATTCCCCCTCCCTAATATGTAGTGGCCGGCCATGCTATGGGTGGAAACATGTCACCAACATGTTGTGTTAGTGATGTATGGTAAGGAAAATAAAATAATAAGCATGATAATTAAATAATGAAAGGAAGGGTGATGGAAAAAAAAATAACATGGTCTCACCCCCTTGTTGCCGTGAATTGAAGAAAGAAAAAAAAAGTGTTCATTCTTGAACATCCTTGGCCGAATAGAGGAAAGAAAGGAAGGGGAAAAAGCTTGAGAAAATCGGCTATGGTGGTTTGCTAGACTAAGGTATGTTTGATATTATTCTTTGAGATTCATGTATATTTTAAGTTGTAAGTGAAAATCTACCTAGCCATGGTTCAAATTTTGTTAATTGATGGAGATGATATTCGGCCATGAATGTTACATTCTTGGTTGGTATTTTGATGTCTTTGGTGATGAGGTATGAAGATGGTTGATTTTGAGTGTTTAATAAAAAGGATGCATGAATTATTGTTAAATAATGGTCGAATGTAGCATGATTAAAGATGTGAATAAATTGAAGTTAAGGAGGTTGTCAATGAAAAACATGAGTTGGATGAGGCTTAAAGAATAAAAATCTAGGTGACTAGAGGTCAAGGACATTCGGTCATAGGCTTGTGTGCTAGCAAAATCGGCCAAGTGTTTATGTGGTGGAAATTAAGTGTTAAATGGAATGAAAATGATATTATATGGGGGTATGTATATTCGGCCATATGAGTAAATATATAGATGATGTTAAATTTGATTATGTATAATGGGCATTAAGATGTGGAACTTAAGAAATTAGAAGTAAATGAACTTGATAGTATTTAAGAGATAGAGGTGATAGATTAATGTTGCACATTCGGCTATGGTTAGGCATGTTGATGATCTTATCTTGATTTAGATAATTAGGCATAAAAGGGTGGCAAAGGGGATGAAATTGTCGAATGATTAGTTGGGTAACAAAAGAAGCATTCGGCCATCCCTTGAGAGCTTGTGTGATGTTGGGTTTAAAATTAGCAAAGGTAACTTACCTAATGCATGTGCATGGGTGATTAGATTTTGATGATATGGTAGTTGCATGAGGTTATTAGCCGAATATACTAACATACATATACATGTGAAATTGGATTGTAAATATTTGGCAAGGTGGTTAAACTAGTTAAATTATTGATTAAGCTCAAGGAGTTAAAGGAGGTGAATCGAGCAAAGGCAAAGAAAAGGTCATCGAGTAGCCGAGTTGGAACCGTCTTACCCAACACGAGGTAAGTCATTAAGCATGTAGTTGGTATTATTTCAAATGGTCATAATGTTTATGTTTTGATGCTGAATGGAATGAATAAATATACATATATATATTTGCATGTACGTATGTGATGATGAAATTGTTCAATGAAAAGAAAAGAGGTAAGATGTACTGAGTTGTTGATCTCGGCACTAAACGTGCGGGTATAACCATTTATGACCATGAGATTGGCGCTAAGTGCGCGGGATTGAATTGTACAGCACTAAGTGTGCGATTTGACTATGTTGCACTAAGTGTGCGAAATGAATATGATGCACTAAGTGTGCGAATTGACCATGCGGCACTAAGTGTGCGAGTTTGACTATGTAGCACTAAGTGTGCGATTTGATTACGTAGCACTAAGTGTGCGAGTTGATTATATAGCACTGAGTGTGCGGACTCAATATACATTCGTGAATCATTATGGACACTATGTGTGCGACACTATTGAGTCGATCGCGGACAGCGGATCGGGTAAGTGTCTTGAGTACATGGCTAATAGGTGCTATGCTTATACTTGGTGTTGAGCTCGGTAAGTTTGAACCTATGTGACAACTATACTTGAAGTCACGTACATAAAATTTATCGTAGGATGGGTGAAAGGCTGTTTAGTCGTTTGATTGTAACGAAAATAAATTGATTTATGAAAATGCTTCAATGTCCTATTGATGAGTATATGGAATGTGAATGCATGAATTGATATGAAATTGAATCGATAGGTTGGAGGAACTATGGTATGGTTCGGAATGGATGGAGTAATTAGCCTCGTTCCATTTTGTTTTCTCTTGTGATAATGTTATTGATGGATGGTAGTGCATAGCTTATGACTTACTGAGTTATAAACTCACTCGGTGTTTCCTTGTCACCTATTCTAGGTTTCTTGGACACATCTCTTTTTGCGTGATCGGGTCGTCATCGAAGTCATCACACCGGATAGCAAGTTTTGGTACTTTCTTCTCAGTTGGCTTAGAAGAACATTTTGGCATGTATAAGCTATTACGTTGTGTTTGAACTTTGGCATGTAAACTTTAAGCCATGCGAAAATGGCACGAATGTTCGATTGAGTTGGATCAAGGGTAGGCATGAAATGGACCTAGTTACTTTCGTAACAGATGCTGGCAGCAGCAGTGTCATGAGATTGAAAAATCACTAAAAATAGTAGGAGTGGAATTAATTGATGAATAAATTATGTAATCGAAGCTCGATGAGTCTGTTTTCATGAGGAAGTAACGAAAAGATCATATGGGCAGTATATTAAGAGATAATCAGATTTTTGTGGGACAGGGCCAGAACGGTTTCTGGATTCCCTGCTTCGACTTTGGAAATTCATTATAAATTAACCAGAGATAATTACGGGTCGTACCATATATGTACAGATTCTTCTCTGAGTCTAGTTTTCATAGAAACAAACGGCATCAGTATTGAAGCCCCGTGCAGGGAGATATCCAAGTCGTAATGGGAAAAGGTCAGTGTAGTCGACCCCTGCAATATGGGAGAATTTGACTAATAAACTGTACTAATTGGCCCGACCAAAAATTCTAGAAAAAAATACATAGATGGGCACATGAGTCTAGTTTCTGGGAAAAATCACGAAACTGATTTTCGAGTTACGAAACTCAAGATATGATTTTTAAAACGACTAGTACACAGATTGGGCAGTGTCTGGAAAATAAATTTTATAAGGGGTTAAAGTCAGTTAACACCTCGTGTTCGACTCCGGTGTCGGTTTCGGGTTCGGGGTGTTACATGATGTGTCTCCGACCAAATCTGACCTCCGAGCTCTGAACACTACAAAACAGGGAAAAAGGAAATGGGGTAAGCACTTTGTGCTTAGTAAGCTCATGTAACAAGAATTATACTTACCTAATATTTTCAATACAATACAATAAACATCCATATATCCATTCAATGCATTATTACCCTAATATGCACAAACTCAACATTCAAGTTAGTACAATAATTTCCATGTACCAATAATATATACTATGATTGATGAGCTCGTCAATACCATGATTTCCATTTCCTTGTTATTTTTCCATATTTATCCCGTTGAATTTCTTGGAATTTTCGATGGATTTTCAGAGGTACACTTTTAGTGTACAATTCCGGTCCGTCAATTCATATTCATGTGCGCACATATCCATTTCAGAGAGCACACTCCCGCGAACCTCAACCTTGCAACGGGATTACCAGTCCAGGCTAAATCCCCTGCAATATAAACTCATAGAGTATTGTCGGGATTACCAGTCCAGGCTAAATCCCCTGCAACGACAATTACTCTAATGAGCTTGGATCTAAATTACCAGTCCAGGCTAAATTCAGACCCTAATTCGAATTACCCGTCCGGGCTAAATCCATTTTACACATATTTTTCGGGAGGGCTATATCAAGATAGGATCACCCGTTTGGGCTAGATCTTTTTTACCGTCCATTCCTTTTCAGAGATCCATTGAATTTTCCTTTCATTCAACCGAGATTTCTTCCCATTTTATCAAATATATCAATGTTTCATTAATTTTCATACAATGAACACTCAAATCATATTCACATCAATAACATACAATCTCAAGCATTTCAGAATATAATTCAAGTTACACGAACTTACCTTGATACTTGTTTGTAAACAGTAAAAATCTACTAATCCCGAAATTTTTCCTTTCCTCGATCTAGCTTCGTATTTGAATCTTCTGGATCTAAATAAATAAATATAATTATCAATTTAATACATTTCATGTTCATATACAACATTCTCTATAATTCAACTATTATTTATAGTTCATTCAAAGCTGTCTACTTGAGTCATAGTCACTAAATTATTTATAACTTGAGCTACGGAACTCCAAATTAAGATCCGTTAAATTTTACCTGAAACTAGACTCATATATATTTTTACCATAAAATTTTCAGAATTTTTAGTTTAGCCAATCAGTACAGTTTATTCTTCAAAGTCACCCCTGTTCTGTTGTCTAACAGTTCTGACCCTTCTTCACTAAAAATAAATTATCTCTTTATACAGAATTCAAATGATGTTCTCGTTTGTTTCTATTAAAAATAGACTCATTCATAATTCTAGACATATAAATTTAAGTCCCTAATTATTTTTATTCAATTTTTTATAATTTTTCAAAGTAAGAACAGGGGAACCCAAATTCATTCTGATCTTGTCTCACAAAATTCATTATATCTCAAAATTTAAAAATCCATTGCTTACAATATTTCTTCTATGAGAAACTAGACTCAATAATCTTTAATTCCATATTTTGTTCATCTTCTAATTCGATTCCTACAATTTTTGGTGATTTTTCAAAGTTAGTCTACTGCTGCTGTCCAAACTGTTTTAGTGCAAGCTGTTTATTATCATTTTTCCCCTAAGCTTTTAATAAATGATAATTTCGTCCCTACTCAATTAGCCTCTCAATTGAGCTGATTTTTCTCAATTAGCATTTTATTCTATCACCTTAAACTAGTTTACAACCTTTAGGAATCATAATTTCAGCAATAGACTTTAATTCCAAACATTTTCTCAATTAGGTCCTAAAAATCAATTTCCATTGAAATTGCCTAATAAAATCATCTCATAAACAAATTAAAGCTTTAATTTCATTCTATTTCATCATAAACTTACAGCACTCAACCATGGTGACTTTCAATTTCATCCATGAAATCAAAAACTAATGAATTTAATAGTAGGACCTAGTTGTAAAAGTCTTAGAAACACAAAAATTACAAGAAAAAGGCAAGGATTAACTCACTTGGTGCAAAAATTATGAAATACCAGCTTAGAGAACCCTCCTATGGCGTTTTTAGCTGCTGGAATTGAAGAGAAATGAAGAAAAATCTAGATATTTCCTACTTAGTCCTAGTTTTATTTAGTTAATTTTGCAATATTCCAATTTTACCCTTAATTTATCAATTTTTCTGCTGATTTCATACCCTTACCGTCCAGCCCAAATAACTTTTGGGTCTAATTTCCTTTTAAATCCTTTCTCATTAGACTCTTAAGCTATTTAATCACTCTAGCAACTTTTACACCTATTACAATTTAGTCCTTTTCATTTAATTGACTACCCAAACATTAAAATTTCCTAACGAAATTTTAATACCACATTAATAACATTTCATAAATATTTATAAAATTATTTTCGACTCGGTTTTACGAGATAGAGGTCCCTATACCTTATTTTACCCAATTTCTTCAATAATTTCTTTTTCTAACTAATCACTAAACCGATAAAATTTTCCTATCAATATTTTCATACGATTTTCCTATCATATAAATTTTCAAGCAAAAATATTGAAATAAATTTCTCTTTAAATCGGATCTATGATTACGAAACCATTGTTCCGATAACCTTGAATTTAGGCCATTACAACTCTCCCCCTCTTTTAAGGATTTTCGTCCTCGAAAATCTTACCAGTAAAGAGGTTTGGGTATTGTTTCCTCATTGCCTCCTCCGGTTCCCATGTTGCTTCCTCAATCCCGTGCTTTTGCCACAATACTTTCACCAAATTTATCTTTTTATTTCTAAGCTCTTTTGTCTCCCGTGCCAATATCTTGACCGGTTCTTCACTTTAAGTCATATCCGGTTGAATCTCTACTTCTATTGGAGAAATAACATGTGAAGGATCTGATCGATATCGTCGTAACATAGATACATGAAAAACATTATGGATTCTATCAAGTTCCGGTGGTAATGCCAATCGATAAGCGACTGGTCCAATTCTTTCTATGATTTCATAGGGCCCGATAAATCTTGGACTCAATTTACCCTTTCAACCGAATCGAAGATCTTTCTTCCAAGGAGACACTTTCAGAAATACCTTGTCACCGACTTGAAATTCAATCTCTTTTCGCTTAAGGTCGCCATATGATTTTTGACGATCGGAAGCTGCTTTTAGACTATCTCGAATAACCTTTACTTTTTCTTCTGTTTCCCAGATCAAATCAACCCGATGTATCTTCCTTTCACTGAGCTCTATCCAATATAACGGTGTTCTACATTTTCTACCATACAAAGCTTCATACGGAGCCATTTTAATACTAAACTGATAACTGTTATTGTAAGCAAATTCAATCAAAGGTAGATACCTCTCCTAATTACCTTCAAACTCTAGTATACAACATCGGAGCATATCTTCCAATACTTGAATTACACGCTCAGATTGACCATCTGTCTGAGGATGAAATGCAGTGCTGAAATACAACTGAGTACCCAAGGCTTCTTGCAATTTGTCCCAGAAACGAGACGTAAATCAGGGATCTCTATCTTATATAATGGAGACAGGTACTCCATGTAACCTGACAATCTCAGATATGTACAGTTCAGCTAGTTTATCTAAAGAATAATCCATACGTACCGGAATAAAGTGAGCTGACTTTGTTAATCGATCAACAATCACCCAAATAGCATCTTTTTTCCTCGGAGACAAAGGTAGCCCCGATACAAAATCCATAGTGATTCTTTCCCATTTCCATTCTGGTATAGTAATTGACTGAAGTAACCCCGAAGGTACCTGATGTTCAGCTTTAACTTGTTGACATATTAAACACCTTGATACAAACTCAGAGATATCACGTTTCGTTCCCGACCACCAGTATATCTTTTTCAGATCATTATACATTTTATTACTCCCCGGATGTACAGACATAGTACTACTGTGGGCCTCGCGTAGAATCTTCTGTATGAGCTTCGAATTCTGAGGTACACATACCCTACCTCTGAATAATAAACAATCATCAAAACCAATCTAAAATTCAGAATCATTACCTGACTCACACTGTGCTCGTTTAACCTGTAACTTCTCATCATTCTTCTAAGCTTCACATATTTGCTGTAAAAATGTCGGTTTAGCTCTCAATTCAGCTAGGATTGAACCATCATCAGTCAATGATAACCGGGTATTCATAGCTCGTAAAGCAAACGGAGATTTCTGGCTTAAAGCATCAGCTACAACATTAGCCTTACCCGGATGGTAATCAATAATCAAATCATAGTCCTTTATCAGTTAAAGCCACCTGCGCTGTCTCAAATTCAAATCTTTCTGTGTCATCAAATATTTCAAGCTTTTATGATCAGTATAAATATGACATTTCTCACCGTACAAGTAATGCCGCCATATCTTCAGCGCAAATACAATAGCAGCTAATTCAAGATCATGTACTGGATAATTTCTTTCATGTGGTTTAAGTTGTCTTGAAGCATAGGCTATTACTTTACCTTCTTGCATCAAAACACAACCTAAACCATTTAATGAGGCATCACTGTAAATAACAAATTCCTTACCCGGTTCAGGCTGCACTAATACAGGTGCTTTCGTTAATAGGTCTTTCAATCGGTTGAAACTTTGTTGACATTCATCAGTCCACTCGAACTTTACATCTTTCTGCAATAATCAAGTCATTAGAGAAGCTATCATAGAGAATCCCTGTACAAATCTCCGATAATAACCAGCTAAACCCAAGAAACTTCTAACTTCAGATACATTCTTCGGTGGACTCTAATTGACAATAGCTGAGATTTTACTTGGATCTACCCTGATGCCTTCGGCAGATACAATGTGTCCAAGAAAACCCACTTCTCGAAGCCAAAATTCACATTTACTGAATTTAGCATACAACTTCTTCTCTCGTAGAATTTCCAACACAATTCTCAAATGTTCTGCATGTTCTTCTTCATCCCGAGAATAAACCAAAATATCATCAATGAATGCTACTACAAATCTGTCTAAGTATGGTCTGAATATCCGGTTCATCAAATCCATGAATACTGGAGGTGCATTAGTTAGCCCAAACGGCATAACTAGAAACTCATAATGCCCGTACCTGGTTCTAAAGGTTGTTTTTGGCACATTTGACTCCTTTACCCGTAACTGATAATAACCTGATCGAAGATCAATCTTTGAAAACATAGTAGCACCTTTCAGCTGATCAAATAAATCATCAATCCGGGGTAACGGGTACTTATTCTTTATAGTTACTTTATTAAGTTGCCGATAGTCGATACACAATCTCAAAGACCCATCTTTCTTTTTCACAAATAGAACCGGAGCACCCCAAGGTGAATGACTCGGTCGGACAAACCCCTGTCAACAAGCTCTTGCAACTGTGTCTTTAACTCTTTTAATTCTATAGGAGCCATCCGGTACGGAGCTATGGAGATCGGAGTAGTTCCCAGAATCAAATCTATAGAAAATTCCACTTCTCTTTCTGGTGGCAATCCTGGTAATTCTTCTGGAAACACATCGGAAAATTCACATACCACTGGAACTGCCTGTATCTTTGACTCAGATACCTTGGTGTCGAGTACATAAGCCAAGTAAGCATCATACCCCTTTTTGACATACCTCTGTGCTGCCATTACTGAAATAATATCAGATAACCCCTCTGTCTGATCAGATTTAACCCGGAGCAACTTACCATTCTGACATTTTAGCACAATATATTTTTGTTTACAATTTACTACCGCATCATGCTGGGTTAACCAATCCATACCTAATATCACGTCAAATTCATCAAATGGCAATAACATCAAATCAGCCGGGAAACAATAACCTCTTACCATCAGTGGACAATTTTTACAAATTTTATCCACTAACACAGACTAGCCCAGGGGGTTCGAGACTCTAACTACAAATTTAGTAGGTTCAACAGATAAATTTTTAACAATTGCAAGTTTAACACATATATATGAATGCGTAGAACCAGGATCAATTAATGCAGTAATATCAGTATCAAGTAAAGAAAATGTACCAGTAATAACATCGGGTGCTGAAGCATCTTCTCTCGCGCGAATGGCATATGTCCTAGCAGGTGCTCGTACCTCAGGCTTACCTATAGTATCTTTTGTAGCTCCTCGACTACCACTGACATTACCGGATGGTCGAGGTGGTCTGCCCCTCGAAACTAGTTTACTCGACTTCGATATATGTTCAACTTCTTTTTCAACCCTTTTAGGACAATCTCTGAGGAAATGGTCAAAAGAACCACATCGGTAACAAGCCCCACTCTTAAATCGGCATTCACAAAAATGAGCTTTATTACAGTACTGGCATCTCGGTTTAGGAGTGCCAACACTGCCAATACTGGTCACTGATGGAGTAGAAGGCCTTGGATTAGTGCGTTGAGAACCTCGCTCTTTGCCCGAATACCCAATGGCTGAAATAGAACGATCCTGATATTTCTTCAATTTCTTTGAAGCAGAAAACTGGGATTTTCCCATCGGTCTTTTACTAAAAATTCAAGCTTCCCTCTCAGCCTGTTTCTTTTCTTTGTTCAATTCTTCTGCTTTATAAGCTCTCTCTGCCAATGTAGCAAACTCTCGAATTTCAAGAATTCCGATCAGTAACTTAATGTCTTCATTCAACCCTTCTTCAAATCGTTTGCACATTTCAGCTTCTGACTGTACCCATTCTCGAGCATATTTACTCAATCGAACAAATTCTCTTTCATATTCAGATACTGATCTATTGCCCTGTTTCAGCTCAAGAAATTCTTTTCTTTTCTGGTCAAGGAACCTCTGGCTGATATATTTTTTTCTGAACTCGGTCTGAAAGAATTCCCATGTAATTTCTTCTTTCGGAACAACTGAAGCTTTAGTATTCCACCAATGGTAAGCTGTATCTTTTAGCAGTGAGACGACACATTTCAGACATTCTTCTGGTGTACAAGATACTTCTTCCAGAACCCGAGTAGTGTTTTCTAACCAAAATTCAGCCCGTTCGGAATCATCATCAACTGCTGCTCGAAATTCTTCGGCCCCATATTTTTGAATTTTATCTACTGGAGCTTTTCCTTTTCTGACAGATTTAGTACCTGCACCCTGTGGGATCTCGGGAACCGGTGAAGGAGCAGGAGGGGGAGCTTGAACTTGCTGCACTACAGGGTTAGTTCTTAAATATTGATTAAACCATTCATTCATCATTTGAAAGAAGGCTGTTTTTGCCTCCTCCCCTCGACCCTCTGTCTCGGGCCTTCTACTGCTAGTTTCTTCTCTTTGTACTGAAGCCGGAGCATGACTCCCAGCTTCCTCAGATTAAGCTCGGTCGGATGACATTACTATAAGAAAAACACATTTTAAATGGTCAGGAGATATCACACTATCAATAATAATTTAAATGGCATGTATAGCTAATCCCGTATTTGCTACATCGGTCCTAGAACCGGCTAAACTGTAGCTCTGATACCAATAAATGTAATACCCCTACCCGTATTCATTGCTGGAATAGGGTACGAGGCATTACCGGAGTTTACGAATTAAATATTTTTTTTATTCAATATAGCCCCTTTATAAATATCTAACCTTCCCTGCAATATTAAATCGAGACCAATCCACATCAACCAAATCAATTCAACATATTTTTATGATAGATTCATGCATTTATATAAGATAACGTCATCACATATCTATAACCAGGTTTGTTAACCATACTAATGGGTAACTTTACATTCATTTCACGTTAACATTTACTTTGTTAGCTTATACATGCCATTGATTTCCAAAATAAAGTTTCTTTATATACCGAAATCCTGAGGTTGACAGTGTGATGTGTCTCCGACCAAATCCGACCTCCGAGCTCTGAACACTACAAAACAGGGAAAAAGGAAATGGGGTAAGCACTTTGTGCTTAGTAAGCTCATGTAACAAGAATTATACTTACCTAATATTTTCAATACAATACAATAAACATCCATATATCCATTCAATTCATTATTACCCTAATATGCACAAACTCAACATTCAAGTTAGTACAATAATTTCCATGTACCAATAATATATACTATGATTGATGAGCTCGTCAATACCATGATTTCCATTTCCTTGTTATTTTTCCATATTTATCCCGTTGAATTTCTTGGAATTTTCGATGGATTTTCAGAGGTACACTTTTAGTGTACAATTCCGGGTCCGTCAATTCATATTCATGTGCGCACATATCCATTTCAGAGAGCACACTCCCGCGAACCTCAACCTTGCAGCGAGATTACCAGTCCAGGCTAAATCCCCTGCAATATAAACTCATAGAGTATTGTCGGGATTACCAGTCCAGGCTAAATCCCCTGCAACGACAATTACTCTAATGAGCTTGGATCTAAATTACCAGTCCAGGCTAAATTCAGACCCTAATTCGGATTACCCGTCCGGGCTAAATCCATTTTACACATATTCTTCGGGAGGGCTATATCAAGATAGGATCACCCATTCGGGCTAGATCTTTTTTACCGTCAATTCCTTTTTAGAGATCCATCGAATTTTCCTTTCATTCAACCGAAATTTCTTCCCATTTTATCAAATATATCAATGTTTCATTAATTTTCATACAATGAACACTCAAATCATATTCACATCAATAACATACAATCTCAAGCATTTCAGAATATAATTCAAGTTACACGAACTTACCTTGATACTTGTTTGTAAACAGTAAAAATCTACTAATCCCGACCTTTTTCCTTTCCTCGATCTAGCTTCGTATTTGAATCTTCTGGATCTAAATAAATAAATTTAATTATCAATTTAATACATTTCATGTTCATATACAACATTCTCTATAATTCAACTATTATTTATAGTTCATTCAAAGCTGTCTACTTGAGTCATAGTCACTAAATTATTTATAACTTGAGCTACGAAACTCCAAATTAAGATCCGTTAAATTTTCCCTGAAACTAGACTCATATATATTTTTACCATAAAATTTTCAGAATTTTTAGTTTAGCCAATCAGTACAGTTTATTCTTCAAAGTCACCCCTGTTCTGTTGTCTAACAGTTCTGACCCTTCTTCACTAAAATAAATTATCTCTTTATACAGAATTCAAATGATGTTCTCGTTTGTTTCTATTAAAAATAGACTCATTCATAATTCTAGACATATAAATTTAAGTCCCTAATTATTTTATTCAATTTTTTATAATTTTTCAAAGTAAGAACAGGGGAACCCGAATTCATTCTGACCTTGTCTCACAAAATTCATTATATCTCAAAATTTAAAAATCCATTGCTTACAATATTTCTTCTATGAGAAACTAGACTCAATAACCTTTAATTCCATATTTTGTTCATCTTCTAATTCGATTCCTACAATTTTTGGTGATTTTTCAAAGTTAGTCTACTGCTGCTGTCCAAACTGTTTTAGTGCAAGCTGTTTATTATCATTTTTCCCCTAAGCTTTTAATAAATGATAATTTCGTCCCTACTCAATTAGCCTCTCAATTGAGCTGATTTTTCTCAATTAACATTTTATTCTATCACCTTAAACTAGTTTACAACCTTTAGGAATCATAATTTCAGCAATAGACTTTAATTCCAAACATTTTCACAATTAGGTCCTAAAAATCAATTTCCATTGAAATTGCCTAATAAAATCATCTCATAAACAAATTAAAGCTTTAATTTCATTCTATTTCATCATAAACTTACAGCACTCAACCATGGTGACTTTCAATTTCATCCATGAAATCAAAAACTAATGAATTTAATAGTAGGACCTAGTTGTAAAAGTCTTAGAAACACAAAAATTACAAGAAAAAGGCAAGGATTAACTCACTTGGTGCAAAAATTATGAAATACCAGCTTAGAGAACCCTCTTATGGCGTTTAGCTGCTGGAATTTAAGAGAAATGAAGAAAAATCTAGATATTTCCTACTTAGTCCTAGTTTTATTTAGTTAATTTTGCAATATTCCAATTTTACCCTTAATTTATCAATTTTTCTGCTGATTTCATGCCCTTTCCGTCCAGCCCAAATAATTTTTGGGTCTAATTTCCTTTTAAATCCTTTCTCATTAGACTCTTAAGCTATTTAATCACTCTAGCAACTTTTACACCTATTACAATTTAGTCCTTTTTATTTAATTGACTACCCAAACATTAAAATTTAGTCCTTGAATTTAGGCCATTACATGCACCTATTAACTGAGGGCTGCCGTTTGAATATCGATAGGTGTTAGGTGGTAAAGAGTTTTATAGAGTGAAAGGAACTAATCCGACCGTAGCTAAATATTGGTTGGAAAGAGTTGAAAGGATCCTCAAGCAGATGCCCTGTTCTGATGAGGAGAAGTTGAGTTGTATTGTGTTCCTACTTGACAATGAGGCTCATCGTTGGTGGAATATTGTTAAGATAGGTACTACTACTGATTAATTGACTTGGGATTACTTTCTTGAGGTTTTTAAGAGGAAGTTTATGGGAAAGCAGTACATGGAAGCCTGTAAATGGGAGTTTCTAGATTTGGTTCAAGGTAATTTGCTTGTGGATGATTATGAGTCGGAGTTTATACGACTTGGTCAGTATGCTCCTTATATGGTTCTTTTTGAGAAGGACCAATGTAAGATGTTTCGTTTTAGGCTTAATCGTGGGATTCAGGTTTACTTGGTAGCTCGTGAGAGGGACCGATTAAATCGTAACTCTAATACTACTAAATGTAACACCCTATACCCGATCCGGTCACTGTTCCGAGTTACAAGGTGTTTCAACTACAAAACCTTAATATAATTCATATTTTAAATCAAACATAACCAAAATAATTCACCATCAGTCATTTCCATGCTTTTCAATAAAATTAGAACCTAAATTAAGCTTATGGAACATTTAAAACAAATCGGGATCAATTCCAGGTTAAATTGAAACTTCTAGGAAATTTTGAGTGAAAAGTTTAAACAGGATCACACGGCCATGTGACCAAGACATGTGACAGAGGTCAGCCTATGTGGCGCCAAACATGACCCTGTGGCTACTCCACACACCCGTGTTCTCAAACCGTGTACAATTTGATGTTAGCATCACAAGGCTGTGTCGTCAGGTTGTGTAACTTACTGTGACCATGTGGACAAATCTTGCAAAAAAAATTAAATGAGCACACGGCTATGTCATTTGACCGTGTGGGCACACGGCCATGTGGCAGGCCATGTGTACCCAAAACTACCTAAAAAAACAAGTTATTTCACATCCAAATACTTGGGATTTAAGCTAAGCAATAATCAACAATAAAACTCATCCAAAATGTGTCTAAACAAGCCAAAAACATAATAATTCACAATCAACCTATGTTCCTAACCAATAGGCCCTCATTGGCACCACAATTCAAACATCAAAGTAAACCATAAACAACTGCCAATATCACATATTTCATAATAGCTTAAACATACCAACTCATTAACATTCATTTTACTAAGCACAACATTCTTACTCAATCACACGTAATGACCATTTCAATTTCACCAAAATACCAAATGTTATCTATCATTAATTAACATAGTATACCAACCACATCAACCAAGTATCAAAATGGCAATCACAAGCTACCATTCCACCATAAGTTAATTAACAACTAACTGTTTAAAATATATAAACATGGATACCCTAATTACATGCCACTTTTAACTGTTCCAAAAAAACAAAAAGACTACCGAAAAGATAGCGAATAGTGTGTGATCTCCTAAGTGATGTCACAATCTGGAAAAATCTACAAGAAGAAAATTAAAACGAGGTAAGCTCATGCAAAGCTTAGTAATTCATGAAATTAACAAATCATAACATAACGTAAGATCAATGATCATAATTCACCTATTTCAATAAACCGAGACAATTCAACCTATAACATTCATACCATCAATTCAATCGTGATATGATACGTAAATAATCAATTGGCCTAGAGAACAATAGTAAATCATTTCAGATATACGGAAGAGAAATATCCAAACATGTCAACTCTAGGACATTAATCGACACCTCAAGCTTCAGAGAGCCCGCGACACATGCTTAACCTCAAGCTTTCGGTACAGAGTACCCGATATAATTATTCATTGGCTCAAAGCCTGCTAGGCCCAAGGCCTGTTGCAAATGCAACAGCTCAAAACCTGCTTCTTCCTAATGACTTGTCATTTGTATTCCGACTCTTTACCAAGTTCATACGGGCCCTCGTACATTTCTGATACATTTCAATCTCAGTAACAATCTTTTATCAAACTAAGAATTCAATAATTATGACAATAACGACTATTACTTCAATGAATAGGTAATAAGCAACTAATTATAATATAAATTACATAATACGAACTTATCTATGATGTGGCTACAGGTAATTAACGACAACTATTCAACAACCTTTCCTTTCCCACGATTATCAATCGATCCACTCGTTTCTTGATCTAAATATGATAGTTCAATTCAATTAATCCAATTCAACATCTTAAAACACTTTAAATCATGTAATTAACTCTTTAATAATATTTTATACATTTACCCCAAACTTTTACCTTTTATACTATTTAGTCCCTAAAACCAAAACTTCAAAATTATCACAATTAAACAAAGTCCAAGCTTAACTAAATTTTTTACGGTCCTTATACAACCCATATTTATTATATTTTCCCAAGAATTTTCATGCTAACTTTTCTATTTTAACAAATAAGTCCTTAACTTAAAACCAACCAAAATTACAACTCAAACTAATCCAAACTCAACAACAAGTTTAATACTAAACTATTTAACATAAAAAACATTTAATATCAACCATGGAAAACTTCTAAATATTTGACGATTTCACAATTTCATCCTTGGATTAACTAAATTAAGCTATAAAAATTTCAAAAACGTGAAATTTATTAAGAACGGACAAAAATTTCACTCACACGTAAGGTAGAATTAATAGCCGAACTTCAAGCTTCTCCCACGGATTTTCTCTTTACAAAATTCGGTGGTGGAAGCTAATGAAGATGATTATGTTTGTTTTATTTCTTTTTTGTTTATGTTTTTCTTATTTACTAATTTACTAAATTACCCCTTTTACCTAGTCATAAAGTTTAACTAAATAATGGCCCACACCGTCTATTATAACTATTAATGGTTTAATTTCTATTTAAGTCCTTCAAAGCATTGGTTCACCACCATTTAACACAATCAACTAATAGCAATTAACTTTTATAACTTTTACGATTCAATCCTTTTTACTTAATTAACTATTTAAATGTTAAACTTTCTAACCAAATTTTAATACAACCTTGTAAGAACCCTATAGATAATAAATAATTAATAATAAAAAATAAAAAATATTGACTCACTCATTGAAATTGTGAACCCGAAACCACTATTTTCGACACCACTAAAAATAGGTTGTTACAAATCTCCCCCTTAAAGGAATTTTCGTCCCCGAAAATCTTACCAGAGAAAAGGTAATAACATTTAAAGGGTCATACCCTATAGTTAAAGCACATTTATTGAAACTAAATGGGAAAGGAATTTGAGTCTGTCCTAAAGTAACACTAAAACATCTTGTTGAAATGCAAAAAAAATGTTGAAGATGCGAAACTCAAGTTGCAACCAAAAATAGTCCTATTGCCACGTAGTTCTCAAACACTTGCATCTTCCTTTGGTCCGAACACAACTTCACTTCAATGGCATAGTTTAGGTTCTAAAAGAAGAAAAGCCTCTTTAGAACAATCGTCAAACCTTGCTGCTCGAGTTAATTTAGATAGTGAAATTGCTCGAATGTTTTATTTAGGTGTATTGTCTTTTCATCTAGCTAGGAACCCTCATTATGTGAATACATTCACCTTAGCTAGTAAGAATTTGATTTCAAGTTACATACCTCCAAGGTATAATGCTTTAAGGACTAGTAAGAATTCGATTCCGAGTTACATACCTCCGAGGTATAACGCTTTAAAGACTATATTGTAGCAAAAAGAACAAGCAAACATAGAGAGGTTATTACAACCTATAACGGGGAATATGGAGGGAAAAATGTATTAGTCTTGTATGTGATGGATGGACGAATGCACAAAAATGTTCATTGATTAAATTTATGGTTATTTCTGAAGGTGAAACTATTTTCTTGAAAGCTGTCAATTGTGAAAAGGAGTACAAGGATAATTTCTATGTGGCAACTTTAATTAAAGATTTCATAAGTGAGGTTGGGGCACAAAATATTGTTCAAGTGATAAATTACAATGCACCGATTTGTAAAACCGCGAGATCATTAGTAGAGACACAACATCCTTATATCTTTTGGACACTTTGTGTGGTACATACTCTTAATATTACTCTTAAAAATATATGTACTGTAAAAAACACCGAAAAGAATGAGGTTACATATGATGTTTTGTGTTGGATAAATAATGTTGTTGATGATGCTATCTTTATAAGAAACTTCATAATGAATCATTCTATAAGGTTGGCAATATTTAATTCTTTTGTACTTTTGAAATTGCTTGTCGTTATGGATACTCAACTTGCTTTTATGATTGTGATGTTAAAAATACTCAAGCTCATTTAATGAGGTCTCCAAAATATGGTTATTAGTGATGAATGATCTACTTATAGAGAATATGACATTTCCAAAGCCTCATTGGTGAAGGAAAAAATTTTGGATGACTTTTGATGGAATAAGGTTGATTATATCCTTTCTTTTACAGGACTTATATATGATATGCTTCAAAATATGAACACGGATAGGCCTACTCTTCACTTGGTTTATGAGATGTAGGATGAAATTATTGAAAAAGTGAAGACAAGCATTTATAGGCATGAAGGGAAAAAATGAAACGAAAGATCAATCTTTTATGAAGTAGTATATGATATTCTTCTTGATCGATGGATTAAGAGTATTACACCACTTCATTGTATGGCTCATTCTTTAAATCCAAGGTAAACTTAGATAACATATATTCCATTTATATTTGTTTTTATTCTTTTATGCTTGTTTTATTTATTATCAATTAAAAATTTTTAAATTTATTTGTTTACATAGGTATTAATGTAGTGACTGGCTTAATGAGATCCCAAATTACCTCCCTCCATGTAAACTAAATGTTTTTGGTTCATTTGATTCACTATAAGATATATAGCTTTTGGATCCCAAGTCTTGGTAAGCTTAGCTCTGAAACAACTTCGTAGACAACTTTCTTCATCATATTGTTTTTAGAGGAATTGGAGTACATATTCGTTTATTCATTCTGTGAGAAGAAACAAGATTAATCCTTAATGTACCGAAGATTTAGTATTTGTGCATACTAATCTTCGATTACTTTTAAGAAATACTCTTCATTATAAAGGAGAGAACAAGATGTAGGATATTGGAGGTGATATATTTGACTCATTTGAAGGAGTTAGAGTTCCTGAAGTTGCAAGTTTATCTCTTGATGAACTCGGTATGGAGATGGTAATTTTTTGCCAATAAAGAAGAAGATATGGAAAATGTTAATGCTATGAATTGAATTAGAAAATTGCTCTCTTTTTTGCTTCTTTTTGTACAAGCATTTTAGGGATATAGGTTAAACTTCAAATTTAGATTTGATATGACATGTTTTGTGTAATGAATTTGGAAAATGTATTACTATGTTTTGTCATATTTTATGTAATGATAAGAGAGCTTAATGGAAAAAAATTAATTTTACATTAATAAAAAATATCAATATTTTTATTTATATTAAGTATTTTAACATAAAAATATATAAAAAAAATTAAACATATTTTTTATTGTCGTATCATGTCATACTGTGTCCTCATTTTTTAAAAATTACCGTGTCGCTGTGTCTGTATCATATCGTACCCGTATTGCGTGTCTGTATCCGTGCTTCATAGTCTTAGACATAATTTTGCATCATAAACTTTATAGAGAATGGATAGACCATCATTTATAACCATGTTGAAAAGCCTTTGTGTCCATGATGGTTTTGAAGGCTCCCTTGTAAACCCCACGCTATGCTTGGATACTTCTAGCAAATTAATGTTTTGATGTATAAATCTTATTTGTCAAAATAATGCTGCGGTCCGGGGATAGCTAATGGTATATCATCCTCCTGTGGCATAACATTGTTTCAAATGCCAAGCTCTTAATTCCTGGAATAACATTGATTGTTTCCAATGTGCTGTGTTATAGCTCATCTTTAAGCTGTTAAAATTACTTTAATAGTTAAATTTCCTGCATTTCTCATTTTGGGTTTATAGGATCCAGTTATGGGATGCAAGCACCGGCCAAGCTATCTCACATTATGTTAAGCATGAAAAGAGAGCTTGGTTTGTTGACTTCCTCAGGTGTATCCAACGAAATTCGCTAGTGGTGGTGATGATTTATGAGGTATGTTCTTTTGTATCTTACGAATTTCATGGCTCACAAGATATTAGGCAAGCTTGTTGTAGTCGGACCCTTATGAATGGTTTTTTTTCCTCTTAAGTAAATAAAATTTGGTAGACAAAACAGACAGTACAAATGCAGAAGCCAGATCCTAATGCAGGCTAAGAGAAGCCTACTAGTGTAAGGCACTCCTTATATATCTGCAGTCTCTGGGTACATCGATATATTTCACTTGCCAAAGAAATAAATTACAAGAATGTCTATGCTTCACTGCTCTAATAAACCTTTTTTTACCTAATTGTATTGGACAAAAAGTTAATTGAATTGATTATTATGGATCGTCGTTGTTTGTTTAAAAATGCCATTGAATTTTTTCAGTTTAACTTTTTAGTTTGAAAGGAGCTATGAAGATAGAAAGAAATTGTCCTTGTGTGTGTTTATGCATAAACATATTTAAGCTCTACCATTAAGGTGTCTTGAAAGCACTACTCTGATTTGTGCAAGTTCATGCACTAACCTTTTTTCCCCCACTGTTGTGGGTGTAGAAAAGCTACTTAGGCACCATCAGAAACATTGCTAATGTCTGCTGTGTTTAATTTTCTACTCATGCCACTCATTTACTGGCATTTGGATATGTGGATTACAAAACATATTGCTATGATCTTCGTAATGCCAGAGTCCCATGGTGTGTTCTTGATGGTCATGATAAAGCTGTGAGCTATGTGAAATTCCTGGACTCAGAAACTATAGTTACCTCGAGCAGTGGTAGCACCCGGTTTCCCACTCTGATTTACATTCTGTTCAGACAACCTCGGGCAATCTTTAATGAAGTGGTCAACTGATCCGCACTTGTAACAGGAGCGGTCAGGGAATCTACAACTCCCCGAATGTCATTTACCGCAATATCGACATTCCATTCTATCTCGACGTTCATTCCCAACACTGGCGACCGAAGTGCCTCGTGTACCCACAGGGGGTCGATCACGATCTCGTCTAAAAAGGCCCGAAATGCCTCTAGACCGGCCCACATCATCTCGAAATTTCTTCGATGCCTGTTGAAGAGACTTTCCCGAGGATCTTTTACGAAACTCTCCAATTCCCACATCAACTTTTTGTTTTTCTTTTCTAAGCTCTTCGGCTTTACAAGCTCGCTCGACAAGTACTACGAACTCTCGTATTTCAAGAATGCCAACGAACATTTTTATATCTTCATTCAGCCCATCCTCGAAGCGTTTACACATTATAGCCTCGGACGAAACACATTCCCGAGCGTATTTGCTAAGTCTAACAAATTTTCGCTCGTAATCAGTAACCGACATGGAACCTTGCTTAAGCTCAAGAAATTCCTTCCGTTTTTGATCAACAAATCTCTGACTGATATACTTTTTCCGAAACTCAGTTTGGAAAAACTCCCAAGTTGCTTGCTCTCGGGCACAACAGAAGTCAGAGTACTCCACCAATAGTAGGCAGAATCACGTAGCAAGGAGATAGTACACTTTAGGCATTCATCGGGTGTACAAGATAGCTCATCGAGCACCCGGATAGTGTTGTCCAACCAAAATTCAGCTTGCTCAGCATCGTCGCTATCCGTAGCTTTAAATTCAGTAGCCCCATGTTTTCGGATTCTGTCAACTGGGGGCTTATTTGACCTTATTTGGTCAGTTACCGGAGGTATTGTAGGTGCGGGGGTTGTATTAGTCGGGAAGGGAGGTTGTGGAACAGCCGTATTAGTTCGGATGTATTGGTTGAACCAATCATTCATCACGCTATAGAAAGCTTGTCTAGCTTCATCATTCGGATTACTAGCATTAGGTTGAGAGTCCGCCGGCGCTGTCCCTTGTGCGGGAGCAGGCGCTACACTCTCAAGATCATCAGCTATCGCTCGGTCGGGATCGGGATCCATTACTATAAATAAACACATTTGCAAATGTCAGAAATCACCACACTATCAAATAATCACATAAAATGGCATGTATAGCTAGACCCAACGCATTACGGTAGTCCTAGAATCAACTAAACCGTAGCTCTGATACCAATCAAATGTAACACCCCGTACCCGAGTCCGTCACCGGAGTCGGACACGAGGGGGTTTGCAGACTTATCTCACTTCTTTGCACAATCCATTTTAAAAATTTCCAGGCAGTTGGCTAACTGCGTCACTGTCACCTTAAAAATCATATCTTGAGTTTCACAACTTAAAAATCAGTTTCGTAAATTTTCCCTGAAACCAGACTCATATTCCCATCTACATATTTTTTTCTAGAATTTTTGGTTGGGCCAATTAGTACAGTTTATTAGTAAAATTCTCACATGTTACAGGGATCGACTACACTGACCTTTGCGCATTACGACTTGGATATCTCCCTGCACAGAGCTTCAATACTGATGCTGTTTGTTTCTATAGAAACTAGACTCAGATAGGAATCTATACATATATGACATGACTCCTAATTATCTCTGGTTAATTTATAATGAATTTCCAAATTTGGAATAGGAAATCCAGAAACCGTTCTGGCCCTGTCTCACGAGAACCTGAATTTCTCTTAACATACTGTCCATATGATCGTTTTGTTACTTTCCTGTGAAAATAGATTCATCAAGGTTCGTTTACATAATTTATTCACTATTTAATTCTATTCCTACTATTTTTAGTGATTTTCTAAATCTACATCACTACTGCTGTCAGTATCTGCCTTTAAGGTAGACTTTACCTATTTCATAGTTTCCATGATTCAACTAGCCCTTTTAGCATAAATAGCACAAATTATGATAGTGATTAACCATTCCCATGGCCAATCCTTGTTAAGCATATCCACACCTCTCAATAACCATATCCATACCAAATGATTTTAACATTATGCTCAAACATATATAAGCCATTTTCGCATGGCTATCCAAAATTATACAAATCCAAAGGGTCCATGACCCACAACAAAAGGGTAGTCCTATACATGTCATTTCGAAGTTCAACCAAAATTGTACCAAAAGGGGGGCTTTGATAGTGTGGGCGACTTCGACTTCAGAATCCCGAGTCCGATAGCTGGAGAACCAAAATCTATAAAACAGAGGATCAAAGAAACGGAGTAAGCAATTTATGCTTAGTAAGTTTTGAGCAAGGAATTCCAGCACAACAAAAGTATAGCATTCATATAGCTAAACGGATAATTTCATATGCACAAATTTTCGATATCATACTTGCTTCACATTACCAACCCTTATGTACATACACAAAAGATCAACTTAGCCAAAGGCCGGTAGCTCGTTTATCAACTGAGCGAATACTTATTTGTAAGGGCTCAACTAAATTCAAGCACATACGAAACATACCTCAATGTTGGGATGTTTCTAGAGTATTTACTGAAATTTTTACAGCAAGATCATTCATTCCCAAATCACGTACCTTCGGAATTTAACCGGATATAGCTACTCGTTCAAAGGCCTTCGGGACATAGCCCGGTTATAGTAACTCGCACAATTGCCTTCGGGACTTGACCCGGATTTAGTAACTCACACAAATGCCTTCGGGCTTAGCCCGGAATTAGTATCTCGCACAAATGCCTTCGGATCTTAGTCCGGATATGGTCACTTAGCACAAAGCCTTCGGGACTTAGCCCGGACATCATTCAAATAACCATGCACATTTAACAGTAAATCATGGCACATTCGTATTTCATTTTCGTTAACAAAACTCAAACACAAGACACTTATCATTCTTGCAATTTTGGCTCAATAGCCACACACAAAGAGCATGATTTTGATTTGCTTAAAACATGATCTAACCAAATCATAATTTAAGCTCTATTACTCAAGAACTTACCTCGGATGTTGTCGAACGATTCCGATAGCTATTCGACCACTTTTTCCTTCCCTTTATCGGATTTAGTTCCCCTTTGCTCTTGAGCTTAATTAAACAAATAAATTGATTTAATCATTTGAGCATCGAAAAGAGGAACACAAGGCACTTAGCCCATATTTATACATTAGACATTAAAGTCACATATGTACGGAATCATGAATCAAACTCAACATTTTAGCTAATTTTTCCCCCTTGGCCGAATTTTCTGAGCCAAGACAAAAACATCAATATGCTTGCCTCTAGCCGAATACATGCAACACCAATCTCCTTCCTATGGCCGAATATGCATGTCTATGTTGGGGCCGATTGCAATACTTAATACATTCTACAAGTATGGTTACTTGTATTGACTAAACACCATTTTGTTTCAAGTTCAAAACTTGGCTAATACACACATATATA
Organism: Gossypium hirsutum; assembly: GCF_007990345.1. Taxonomy (NCBI): domain Eukaryota; kingdom Viridiplantae; phylum Streptophyta; class Magnoliopsida; order Malvales; family Malvaceae; genus Gossypium; species Gossypium hirsutum. The sequence continues at coordinate 75,287,018 of NC_053431.1, read as the reverse complement.
CACTAGTAAAGCATCCTCTCCCTTTCCATCAATTTAACACATGCATTACTCATTAATATACAAAAATTATATTCGGCCTTAGCACACAACTTGCTAGCCGATTCTTCTCCATCTAGTAACCAATGCACATATGTGCTCACTCAAAAATGCTAAAAAGAAGATTCAAGAATCATCAATCCACCATCACATGCATCATTAACAAGCTTCATATTTAGCATGCAATGGCATTAATACAAAATCCACCTAGGCCGAATATCATCCCCATGACATTGCAAAGATTTGAACCATGGGCTAATTAGAACTCAAGCTAGCAACTAAAAAAAACATGCATGAATCTCATGGCACAACCTCAAACATACCTTGATCTAGATACAAGTATGGCCAAACCTCCTCCTAATCCTCTTCCAAACCAAACATGAAGCAAGAACTCCTTTCCTCCTTCCTTAGAATTTTCGGCCAAATGAAGATGAAAAAGGATGAACAAAATTTTCTCTTTTCTTTTCTTTAACTCACGGCAATGGGGGGGGAAACAACCACACACTTTTTTTTTGTTTTCATCATATTCCCTTTCATTATTTAATTACCATGCTCATTATTTTATTTTTTTCCACCCATGATGCACCAACACAACATGTCTATGACATGTCTTGCCCATCACACTTGGTCTACCATGCTTGTCATGGCCGGCCACTACTAATAGAGGGGGAAAATTGACATGCAAGTCCCCCCTTTTTCCACATGCACTAATAGGTCCTTATGTTTTGATCTATCACATTTCAAAAATGTCGCACATAAGTCCTATTGACTAAATTCACATGCAATCGACTAAATCGAAGCTTGAAATTTTCACACATTCATAATTACATATTCTAGACAATAAATATCACATTCAAACATTTCGGTGACTCGGTTTAGCGGTCCCAAAACCACTTCCAGACTAGGGTCAATTTTGGGCTTCACAACTCTCCCCCACTTAAGAAATTTTCGTCCCCGAAAATCTTACCTGTAAATAAGTTTGGGTATCGTTCTTTCATCGAGCTCTCGGTTTCCCAAGTAGCTTCCTCGATCCCGTGTTTGAGCCATAACACCTTTACTAGCGGAACCCTTTTGTTTCGCAACTCTTTCACTTCACGAGCTAGGATACGAATCGGTTCTTCTTCATAACTCAAGTCAGATTGAATTTCAACTTCTGAGGGATTAATCACATGTGACGGATCAGATCTATAACGTCGAAGCATCGAAACATGAAAGACATCGTGAATCCTTTCAAGTTCAGGGGGCAAAATCAATCTAAACGCAACCGGACCAACTCGTTCGGAGATTTCGTACGGCCCAATGAATCTCGGGCTCAACTTGCCCTTACGGCCAAATCTGAGTACCTTTTTCCAAGGCGAAACTTTAAGAAACACTTTATCTCCCACCTGATATTCAATGTCTTTTCGTTTCAAATCCGCATACGATTTTTGACGATCTGTGGCTGCCTTCAGACTTTCACGGATTACCTTTACTTTCTGTTCAGCATCTTTAATCAAATCAACTCCGAAAATTTTACTTTCACCGAGCTCGGTCCAAGACAATGGTGTACTGCATTTACGACCGTACAAAGCCTCGTAAGGTGCCATCTTAATACTTGATTGAAAACTATTGTTGTAAGCGAATTCAATCAAAGGTAAATACCGTTCCCATGAACTACTGAACTCGAGGATGCAACATCTCAACATATCCTCAAGTATCTGAATTATCCGCTCGGATTGACTATCGGTTTGGGGGTGAAAAGCAGTGCTAAAATGCAGCTTGGTACCCAAAGCTTCTTGCAATTTCTTCCAAAATCGTGAGGTGAATCTCGGATCTCTATCCGACACGATAGAAATAGGTACCCCGTGTAATCTCACAATCTGAGAAACGTACAATTCAGCTAGTTTATCCAATGAAAAATCTGTACGCACAGGGATAAAGTGAGCCGACTTAGTCAGTCTATCGACAATAACCCAAATCGCATCTTTCTTACTTACTGACAATGGCAGTCCGGACACAAAGTCCATTGTGACTCGATCCCATTTCCACTCGGGTATCATGATCGGCTAAAGTAATCCTGAAGGCACTTGATGTTCCGCTTTCACTTGTTGACATATTAAACATCTCGAAACAAAGTCGGAGATGTCTCGTTTCATACCATGCCACCAAAACCAACGTTTCAAATCGTTGTACATTTTCGTACTCCCCGGGTGAATTGACATTCAGCTACAATGGGCTTCGTTCAGAATCATCGAAATGAGTTCCGAATTCCTTGGAACACACAAACGACTTCTAAACCTCAAACAATCATCATCATCAATTTGAAACTCCGATTCCTTGTTCGGAACACACTCAGCCCGTTTTGCAACCAATTCATCATCAACTTTCTGGGCTTCACGAATTTGATGAATCAATAATGGTTTGGCTTTTAATTCAGCCACTAACACATTGTCGGGTAGAACAGACAAGTGCACATTCATCGCTCGTAAAGCAAACAATGATTTCCGGCTTAAGGCGTCCGCAACCACATTAGCCTTTCCCGGGTGGTAATCAATGACAAGCTCGTAATCTTTCAACAACTCAAGCCAACGTCTTTGTCGCAGATTTAAGTCTCTTTGAGTCATCAAATATTTGAGACTTTTGTGATCCGAAAATACATGGCACTTTTCACCAAATAAGTAATGTCGCCATATTTTTAAAGCAAATATGATGGCAGCTAGTTCAAGATCATGGGTCGGATAATTTTTCTCATGTGGCTTTAATTGTCTCTACGCATAGGCCACCACTTGACCTTCTTGCATCAATATGCAACCCAACCCAAGTAGGGATGCGTCACTATAAATGACAAACTCTTTGCCTGATTTGGGTTGCACTAAAATTGGAGCTTCAGTCAAATAAGTTTTCAATTGATCGAAACTTTTCTGACATTTCTCCGTCCATTCGAACTTAACATCCTTTTGAAGTAGCTTCGTCATTGGTGTGGCTATCATCGAGAAACCTTTGACAAATCGTCGGTAATAACCGGCGAGTCCCAAAAAGCTCCGAACCTCAGTAATATTTCTCGGAGGTTTCCAGTTAAGTATGGTTGAAATTTTGTTCGGGTCAACTCGAATACCCGATGCGGATACCACATGACCCAAGAAGCTAACCTCTCTTAACCAGAACTCACACTTACTGAACTTAGCATATAACTGCTTATCCCGCAAAATTTGCAACACTAATCTCAGGTGCTCAGCATGTTCGGTCTCATCTCTTGAATAGACCAAGATGTCATCAATGAACACAACTACGAACCGATCCAAATATGGTCTGAAGATCCGATTCATCAAATCCATAAATACCGCAGGGGCATTAGTGAGCCCAAACGGCATCACTAAGAATTCGTAGTGACCATATCTCGTTCTGAAGGCAGTTTTGGGTATGTCCGAATCTCGAATTCGCAACTGATAATAGCCCGATCTCAAATCTATTTTTGAGAACACTGAGGCTCCCTTCAGTTGGTCGAACAAATCATCGATACGCGGTAACGGATATTTGTTCTTTATTGTCACTTTATTCAGCTGACGATAGTCAATGCACAACCTCATGGTTCCGTCATTCTTTTTCACAAACAATACTGGTGCACCCCAAGGTGAGAAGCTTGGTCGAGCGAAACCTCTATCCGTCAATTCTTGCAACTGAGCTTTCAACTCTTTTAACTCGGTTGGTGCCATACGATACGGAGCTATCGAAATCGGCGTAGTCCCAGGTACAAGCTCAATACCAAACTCTATCTCCCGAACAGGTGGTAAACCCGGTAATTCTTCAGGAAAAACATCCGGGTATTCACAAACCACCGGCACAGATTCGGGTTTCTTTTCTAATTCTTTGTCATCAAGTACATACACAAGGTATGCTTCGCACCCTTTTCTTACATATTTCTGGGCCAACATTGAGGATATTACAGCTGGCAACCCCTTTAAGTCCGTAGACTCAACTCGGATTATCTCGTTATTTGCGCACCTCAAATCAATAGTCTTGCTTTTGCAGTTCACAACTGCATCATACGCGGTCAGCCAATCCAAACCAAGAATAACATCAAATTCATCAAATGGCAAAAGCATCAAGTCCACCGGAAAACAGGAACCTCGAATTACTAGGGGACATTCCTTACACACTTTGTCGACAAGCACGTAACGACCCAAGGGATTTGACACCCGAATTACGAACTCAGTAGACTCAATAGGTAAAGTCTTACTGGATGCTAAGGTTTCACATATGTAAGAATGAGTAGAACCGGGGTCAATCAAAGCAATTACATTAGTATCAAAGAGAGTAAAAGTACCGGTAATAACATCAGGCGAAGAAGCATCCTCGCGGGCACGTATAGCATAAGCTCTAGCAGGCGCACGAGCCTCGGATCTGGTCGTAGCATCTCTAGATCCTCTCTGACCACCGCTAGCATTGCCCGTATTTCTAGATGGTCTACCTCGAGCAGTGGTAGCACCCGGTTTCCCACTCTGATTTACATTCTGTTCAGACAACCTCGGGCAATCTTTAATGAAGTGGTCAACTGATCCGCACTTGTAACAGGAGCGGTCAGGGAATCTACAACTCCCCGAATGCCATTTACCGCAATATCGACATTCCGTTCTATCTCGACGTTCATTCCCAACACTGGCGACCGAAGTGCCTCGTGTACCCACAGGGGGTCGATCACGATCTCGTCTAAAAAGGCCCGAAGTGCCTCTAGACCGGCCCACATCATCTCGAAATTTCTTCGATGCCTGTTGAAGAGACTTTCCCGAGGATCTTTTACGAAACTCTCCAGTTCCCACATCAACTTTTTGTTTTTCTTTTCTAAGCTCTTCGGCTTTACAAGCTCGCTCGACAAGTACTACGAACTCTCGTATTTCAAGAATGCCAACGAACATTTTTAAATCTTCATTCAGCCCATCCTCGAAGCGTTTACACATGATAGCCTCGGACGAAACACATTCCCGAGCGTATTTGCTAAGTCTAACAAATTTTCGCTCGTAATCAGTAACCGACATGGAACCTTGCTTAAGCTCAAGAAATTCCTTCCGTTTTTGATCAACAAATCTCTGACTGATATACTTTTTCCGAAACTCAGTTTGGAAAAACTCCCAAGTTACTTGATCTCGGGGCACAACAAAAGTCAGAGTACTCCACCAATAGTAGGCAGAATCACGTAGCAAGGAGATAGTACACTTTAGGCATTCATCGGGTGTACAAGATAGCTCATCGAGCACCCGGATAGTGTTGTCCAACCAAAATTCAGCTTGCTCAGCATCGTCGCTATCCGTAGCTTTAAATTCAGTAGCCCCATGTTTTCGGATTCTGTCAACTAGGGGCTTATTTGACCTTATTTGGTCAGTTACCGGAGGTATTGTAGGTGCGGGGGTTGTATTAGTCGGGAAGGGAGGTTGTGGAACAGCCGTATTAGTTCGGATGTATTGGTTGAACCAATCATTCATCACGCTATAGAAAGCTTGTCTAGCTTCATCATTCGGATTACTAGCATTAGGTTGAGAGTCCGCCGGCGCTGTCCCTTGTGCGGGAGCAGGCGCTACACTCTCAAGATCATCAGCTATCGCTCGGTCGGGATCGGGATCCATTACTATAAATAAACACATTTGCAAATGTCAGAAATCACCACACTATCAAATAATCACATAAAATGGCATGTATAGCTAGACCCAACGAATTACGGTAGTCCTAGAATCGACTAAACCGTAGCTCTGATACCAATCAAATGTAACACCCCGTACCCGAGTCCGTCGCCGGAGTCGGACACGAGGGGGTTTGCAGACTTATCTCACTTCTTTGCACAATCCATTTTAAAAATTTCCAGGCAGTTGGCTAACTGCGTCACTGTCACCTTAAAAATCATATCTTGAGTTTCACAACACAAAAATCAGTTTCGTAAATTTTCCCTGAAACTAGACTCAGATTCCCATCCACATATTTTTTTCTAGAATTTTTGGTTGGGCCAATTAGTACAGTTTATTAGTCAAAGTCTCCCATGTTACAGGGATCGACTACACTGACCTTTGTGCATTACGACTTGGATATCTCCCTGCACAGAGCTTCAATACTGATGCCGTTTGTTTCTATAGAAACTAAACTCAGAGAGAAATCTATACATATATAGTATGACTCGTAATTATCTCTGGTTAATTTATAATGAATTTCCAAAGTCGGAATAGGAAATGCAGAAACCGTTCTGGCCCTGTCTCACGAGAACCTGAATATCTCTTAACATACTGTCCATATGATCGTTTTGTTACTTTCCTGTGAAAATAGATTCAACAAGGTTAGTTTACATAATTTATTCACTATTTAATTCCATTCCTACTATTTTTAGTGATTTTCTAAATCTACATCACTGCTGCTGTCAGCATCTGCCTTTAAGGTAGACTTTACCTATTTCATAGTTTCCATGATTCAACTAGCCCTTTTAGCATAAATAGCACAAATTATGATAGTGATTAACCATTCCCATGGCCAATCCTTGTTAAGCATATCCACACCTCTCAATAACCATATCCATACCAAATGATTTTAACGTTATGCTCAAACATATATAAGCCATTTTCGCATGGCTATCCAAAATTATACAAATCCAAAGGGTCCATGACCCACAACAAAAAGGGTAGTCCTATACATGCCATTTCGAAGTTCAACCAAAATTGTACCAAAAGGGGGCTTTGATAGTGTGGGCGACTTCGACTTCAAAATCCCGAGTCCGATAGCTGGAGAACCAAAATCTATAAAACAGAGGATCAAAGAAACGGAGTAAGCAATTTATGCTTAGTAAGTTTTGAGCAAGGAATTCCAGCACAACAAAAGTATAGCATTCATATAGCTAAACGGATAATTTCATATGCACAAATTTTCGATATCATACTTGCTTCACATTACCAACCCTTATGTACATACACAAAAGATCAACTTAGCCAAAGGCCGGTAGCTCGTTTATCAACTGAGCGAATACTTATTTGTAAGGGCTCAACTAAATTCAAGCACATACGAAACATACCTCAATGTTGGGATGTTTCTAGAGTATTTACTGAAATTTTTACAGCAAGATCATTCATTCCCAAATCACGTACCTTCGGAATTTAACCGGATATAGCTACTCGTTCAAATGCCTTCGGGACATAGCCCGGTTATAGTAACTCACACAATTGCCTTCGGGACTTGACCCGGATTTAGTAACTCGCACAAATGCCTTCGGGCTTAGCCCGCAATTAGTATCTCGCACAAATGCCTTCGGATCTTAGTCCGGATATGGTCACTTAGCACAAAGCCTTCGGGACTTAGCCCGGACATCATTCAAATAACCATGCACATTTAACAGTAAATCATGGCACATTCGTATTTCATTTTCGTTAACAAAACTCAAACACAAGACACTTATCATTCTTGCAATTTCGGCTCAATAGCCACACACAAAGAGCATGATTTTGATTTGCTTAAAACATGATCTAACCAAATCATAATTTAAGCTCTATTACTCAAGAACTTACCTCGGATGTTGTCGAACGATTCCGATAGCTATTCGACCACTTTTCCCTTCCCTTTATCGGATTTAGTTCCCCTTTGCTCTTGAGCTTAATTAAACAAATAAATTGATTTAATCATTTGAGCATCGAAAAGAGGAACACAAGGCACTTAGCCCATATTTATACATTAGACATTAAAGTCACATATGTACGGAATCATGAATCAAACTCAACATTTTAGCTAATTTTTCCCCCTTGGCCGAATTTTCTGAGCCAAGACAAAAACATCAATATGCTTGCCTCTAACCGAATACATGCAACACCAATCTCCTTCCTATGGCCGAATATGCATGTCTATGTTGGGGCCGATTGCAATACTTAATACATTCTACAAGTATGGTTACTTGTATTGACTAAACACCATTTTGTTTCAAGTTCAAAACTTGGCTAATACACACATATATACACTAGTAAAGCATCCTCTCCCTTTCCATCAATTTAACACATGCATTACTCATTAATATACAAAAATTATATTCGGCCTTAGCACACAACTTGCTAGCCGATTCTTCTCCATCTAGCAACCAATGCACATATGTGCTCACTCAAAAATGCTAAAAAGAAGATTCAAGAATCATCAATCCACCATCACATGCATCATTAACAAGCTTCATATTTAGCATGCAATGGCATTAATACAAAATCCACCTAGGCCGAATATCATCCCCATGACATAGCAAAGATTTGAACCATGGGCTAATTAGAACTCAAGCTAGCAACTAAAAAAACATGCATGAATCTCATGGCACAACCTCAAACATACCTTGATCTAGATACAAGTATGGCCAAACCTCCTCCTAATCCTCTTCCAAACCAAACATGAAGCAAGAACTCCTTTCCTCCTTCCTTAGAATTTTCGGCCAAATGAAGATGAAAAAGGATGAACAAAATTTTCTCTTTTCTTTTCTTTAACTCACGGCAATGGGGGGGAAACAACCACACACTTTTTTTTTTGTTTTCATCATATTCCCTTTCATTATTTAATTACCATGCTCATTATTTTATTTTTTTCCACCCATGATGCACCAACACAACATGTCTATGACATGTCTTGCCCATCACACTTGGTCTACCATGCTTGTCATGGCCGGCCACTACTAATAGAGGGGGAAAATTGACATGCAAGTCCCCCCTTTTTCCACATGCACTAATAGGTCCTTATGTTTTGATCTATCACATTTCAAAAATGTCGCACATAAGTCCTATTGACTAAATTCACATGCAATCGACTAAATCGAAGCTTGAAATTTTCACACATTCATAATTACATATTCTAGACAATAAATATCACATTCAAACATTTCGGTGACTCGGTTTAGCGGTCCCGAAACCACTTCCCGACTAGGGTCAATTTTGGGCTGTCACAGAGCTTCTCACCACCACCACCACCTGTTTTTGCAGGTGAAAATTACAACATATAGGCTATGAAAATAAAGACATACCTGCAGGCACATGACCTGTGGAATGTGGTCCAAAATGACACTGAGCCACCTCCCCTAAGAGTAAACCCAACCATTGCTCAGATCAGGCAGTATAATAAAGACTGTGCAAAGAAGTACAAGGCCATGTCATGCCTTCAAAGTTGAGTTTCAGATGTGATCTTCATAAGGATAATGGCCTGTGACAGTCCAAAGCAGGCATGGGACAAACTCAATGAGGAGTTTCAAGGATCTGAGAAGACTAGGCAACAGTAACTAATAAACCTGAGAAGGGACTTTGAGAATCTGAGGATGAAGGAGTCAGAGACTGTCAAGCAGTATGTTGAGAGGATAATGGCCACTGTCAACAACATAAGATTGCTTGGGGATGATTTCAATGACCAAAGGGTAGTTGAAAAAGTCAAAACAACCCTGCCAGAGAAGTATGAATCAAAGATCTCTTCCCTGGAGGACTCGAGGGACCTATCAACTATTCCATTGACAGATTTGATAAATGCTCTCTATGCACAAGAGCAAAGAAGAGCAAACAGAATGGAGGAGTATTCTGATGGAGCCTTTCAGGCCAGAGGCAGAGAAAGCTCAAACTCGAGTTCCAACTTCAAAGGTAAGAAGCCTTGGATAGAAAAGAAGGACAAAGGCAAGAAAGAAGCCACCAAAAGAAAGTTTCCACTTTGTGCTCATTGCAAGAAGACCAATCACCTTGAAAAAAATTACTGGTACAAGCCTGACATTCAGTATAGAGGGTGCAAACAGCTTGGACACACTGAAAAGGTGTGTAAAAACAAACCAAAACCACAGCTACACCATCAAAATCAAGCTCAGACTGCTGAAGATGTTGAAGCACAGGAAGAGCATGTCTTCACAGCTTCTTGTTTTGCAAGCTCGAGCAAGGTTAGCAAGATGTGGTTGATTGATAGTGGGTGTACTCATCACATGGCTTCAAACAGAAGCATGTTCAAGGAGCTAGACACCACCTTTGTGACCAAAGTCAGAATAGGGAATGGTGAGCTCATAGAGGCCAAAGGTAAAGGCAAGGCAGTGATTGGCACAAAATCAGGAAACAAAACTATCTCTGAGGTTCTCTATGTACCTGACATTGACCAAAATCTGCTAAGTGTTGGTCAGTTATTGGAAAAGGGCTACTCTCTCATTTTTGAAGGCAAGGTGTGTATGATCAAAGATGCTGTTGACCAAGTGTTAGCAACAGTAGCCATGAGTGATCGAAGTTTCACTTTGGATGTAAATCAGCTAGAGCCAAAAACACATGTGGCTTAGGCTGATGAGTCAAGTTTGTGGCATAGGAGGCTAGGCCATGTGAATTACAAGTCACTTGGCCTACTGCACAAAATGAGCCTGGTAGAAGACATGTCCTGCATTGAGCCAAAGAAGGATGTGTGTAAAGTCTATCAGCTTGACAAGCAGACCAGACTGCCCTTTCTTGCCAACAAAGCATGGAGAGCTCAAGAGAGGCTCCAGTTGGTTCATACAGACATCTGTGGACCCCTGAAGACCACTTCCCCAAATGGGAACAGGTACTTTGCACTCTTTATTAATGATTGCACTAGGTTCTGTTGGGTAACTTTTTTGAAGCGAAAGTCAAATGTTGCTAACTTCTTTTGCAAATTCAAGGCTTTGGCTGAAAACCAAGCGAACTGTAAGCTAAAATGCTTAAGGTCAGATAATGGGACTGAGTATGTGACTCAAAAGTTCCAAAAGATATGTGATGATGCTGAAATTTTTCATCAGCTAACAACCATCTACACACCACAACAAAATGGTGTCTGTGAGAGGAAGAACAGAACAGTTCTTGATATGGCCAGGTGCCTTTTGTTTGAGGCTAAAATGCCTAACAATTTTTGGGCTGAGGCAGTAAACTCTTTAGTTTACTTGCTGAACAGACTTCCAACTAATGCAGTGAAAGGAAAAACACCCTTTGAAGCTTGGTTTGGACAAAAACCATCAGTGTCACACTTGAGGGTATTTGGTTGTTTGTGCTATGCACTGGTTCTAGCAAAGAAAAGGACTAAGATTGAAAAAAGGTCCATGCCAGGGGTGTTTGTAGGCTACAGCAGTGTGAAGAAAGGTTATATGATCTTTGATCCATTGACCAAGAAGATCATTGTGAGCAGAGATGTAAAGTTTAATGAAGAAGGGTATTGGAAATGGGATGGAACTAATGCAAGCCCACTTGAGGAAGAACAGAATAGTCCTAACATGCAGCCTAGTGAAAT